>NC_081295.1:71845757-72148787 GCF_030435805.1 Mustela lutreola
CTAAGAACAGTTTTGGTTTTTAAGTATAAAATGGGTTGATAGAGTTTAATAATCATTTAATCTTTGTATTTACTGCTGGCTTTATTTTTATTTCCAGTTCAAATTCAGATGTCATCATATTATTGAAGAAGAAAGTGTGTTTGTGGAATCACTATATTGTACACCTGAAACTAATGTAACACTATATGTTAACTCTACTGATACTGAAACAAAATTTAAAAAATAAATGAAGAAAGTATCAGTTGTAACAAATGGCTTAACATACAATTTTGAAATTAAATTTCACTATATAAGGAAAGATTAAGACATATATGCTTTTTATTTATAATATTATACCTGACCTAGAGAAATAATCAGAAATTGAGAAAATGGGTTAAAGTATGAGCATGCCCATTACAGTATTATTTATGAGAGTAACTTCTCAGTGTTAGAAAGTTGAATGAATTAAATTAAATTTATAGCATTCATGCCATAAAATAATATGCCAACATTAAAATCCTGTTTTGAAACAGTTTTAATGAGAGGAATATGCTTAGGACATAGCATTATGCAAAATTTCAAAAAGCAGAATACAAAATTATATACACACTTTTATTCCAATTATATACCTCTAACGACACACATACCATTCAGGCACACACAACTAGAAACATATGTACATAGAAAAAAAGACTAGAACATACTACATTAAAATTGTTTTTAAAAATTCAAATCATAAATATATTTGCATTTCTTATGCAAAGTATTTTGCATATATTTCCTAAATTTTCTTAACTTAGATATCTGAATTGTAGAGAAAATACGTTAAGTTCATCTTTATTTCTTAAATTTTTTTTCACTTGGCATATCTATATATCTTTAATGGATATATCTATACAGTATTAAATAAACTTTCAAGTCATAGTTATTAAGAAAATTTCAAAGTTCATTATGTAAAAAAAGTAAGAAAAAATATCTCTACCATACTTTTCAAATATTTAAATAATGTAACTTTGAAGAGCTAAGTTACACTATAGAAACAAATTTCATCAACAAAATTTTAATGAATTTAATGTACAAAAATTTAATTCAGAGACTAGGGAAAATTTTTGTAGTAAACAAATTAAAAAAGTAGACGTTCCTAGTCAGTAACCGAGATTAATGAGAAACAGTCCCTAACCGGTGTCAATGAGAAGTCTGATGGTCTCCCAGAAATTATTTTCACTTGGGGTAATAATGACAATGAGCACTTATGTATTGCGCCTGCTGGGTGCCAAGCAGTGTTCTGAAGCCCTTTGCAAACATGAATTCATTTAATCCTCCAGACAATCCCGGGAAGTAGTTATTTCCATCACCTTTCAACAGAGTGAGGAAACTGAGGCCCAGAAAGGTCAAGTAATTTAATCGGCAGTGGGAACACGGTGGGCTGACATCCTCCAGTTTTTCTCTTGTGGATCCACTGGAGAGCTCACCCCAGGACATGCTTCTCCCAGTCAAAGACTGATGACAATAAATTACTAGAGCCTTCCTGCCCAATCCAGGATGCCTCTCTAATGGCTAAAGGGTGCTCGGGCACTCCCCTTCGGCCAGGCAAGCATTTGGCATTTTGGAAGAATCCTTCCTTTTCTCCTTTCACTTCCATCTGGCCTGCACCACAGGAGAAGTCTCCCTGCTCGTCATGCTCTCTCCTCCTTCATCTTTTATAGGCATTTCCTCCCCAAATCTCTTCACATCTGCTTCTTGAAGGATCCAACTGACAAAAACCCTACACAATGGGTTTGTGTACAGAAAGAGGGAAGGAACAGTCTTACAGCTAGGATGTGGTAAGACTGGGATTGGACCTGAGGCAGTCTGGTGTCAGAACTAGTGTTCTTAAAATATCAACAAAGAACCTAAAAATAATGTGCTTTTTTCCCCCCTTTTCTATTCCTTTGCTTTTTCCATTACTCTCACCTTCTATCCGTTACCTACTGCTCCCCCTACAGGCTGTCATTCTTTTCTGGCAAGTCTTGTGTCCTGTAACTCTGCAGCAGGGTCCTGGACCTAGTGTTCCTCCTTCCTCCTCCTTTCCCTCCCCTTCCTCCCTTTCTCTCTTCCTTTCAGTATTTGCTTTCTTTTGCCTTTTAAGATGGGGGCGGTGAGGTGCTAAACTTCTGTAGTAGAAAACATGCTTCCTTACTTTATGTATGTGGTATATTTGTAGGATGTGAAAATGTGTGACTTGTGGTAACTATGGGCAAACTTATGATGTGGAAAAGTCTCAAAGCCATCAATTATGATGAAATGTTACCAGAATAACAGAGCAGTGGGCTACATTTTCTTGGGAAAATCACTTTCTCTGCTAGATATCCCTTCATTTGTTCATTCATAGAAGTCAATTTGCTCCAAATGATGCCTGCAAGTCCTCCCACTTCTAAGATCATAGGCTTCTACAAATAAGCTTTCATTTCTCCAGATCCATGGTTAGTTGGGACTTTTATGAAACTTGAATATACTTTTAAAAATACACCAATAGGGGTGCGTGGGTGGCTCAGTGGGTTAAAGCCTCTGCTTTCGTCTCAGGTCATGATCTCAGGGACCTGGGATAGAGCCCCACATTGGGCTCTCTGCTTGTCAGGGAGCCTGCTCCGCCCCCCCCCCCTACCTCTCTGCCTACTTGTGATCTCTCTGTCAAATAAATAAATAAAATATTTAAAAAAAATACACCAATATAACTCCTTCCAAAGGCAAGGCTGGAAGCAGGAACTGCCTAGTGTTTACATTTACAGCTGGCACACTGAGCAACCACGACTGGGAACAAGGCCATCGGGGAAGGTCCGCTACAGCACACAGAACACGACATGCGGAGGCATGAGCCATGCACTGCCTCGGGGATTACCGGAGCGGGGGCCCGATAGGCTCCCCGAGGGCACCCGCTGGAGCTGCTGACAGCCCACCTCTGAGGAGGCCCCAGCACCCGCTGCGCTCTCTGTGACCGCTCCTCCTGCCGCTGTGCCTGCATGCTGAGGTGGCACTGTCGCCCTACGAAGCCAGATTTACAGGCACATCTTCCTGTCCCATCACACCACGGCGTCACAGAGCCAACGGGATTGCAGTCACATAGCACACAGAATTGCTTCTCTGGCTCCCACCACATACTGGGCTTTAAAAGCCAACAGAAAATAGAAACAAAGGAACAAAAGAGCATTTGATATTATTCAAGAGATTGACGCAGATGATATTCTCAAACTGCCTACAGAGAGGCCACTTTGCCATCTGAGAAGTGCTTGTTTTGTTGAACAGCATTTATCACCAAAATACATATTTATAAGAAAGAGGTAGTGTGGCTCCGTCACCCTCGTGGAGGGATTGAAGGTGCTTGCCATCCGGAAGGCAGGGTGATATGTTCAAGAACAGAGAGCAACATATTTGGACTCTTTTATTTCCTTTTAGAAAAAACAATGTCTCTAAAAATATGTGGATTAGCTTCTCTACTGGAAATTTCAGTTAAGTAGAATTTGCTAAAAACAAAGGGTGTGATGCATTTCCTTCTGCCAGCATAAGAGCAAAGAGTGTTTTACTCACCATAGACTGGGACTAACATGATGCGCTATTTGTTTCAAAAACATCTGAATTGCACAAATACTCCACATATTCACTGCCAAGGAAAGATACATTGAAGGTCAAAAGCTAAAGTTCAGCGATTTTTTTTTCTATTTTGGAAAAAACCTTTCGATGATCCCAGTGCTGGTACATATAGAATTGCATGATCCTGAACTCCTCTCTCCATATGTTTACTACGCACATCGTTGAAGCCTCATGAACATTTTCCAGGAGGAAGTGATTCTTCATCAGCTCCTGCTCCTTACCTTACACTCATCACACCGCCGTCCCTGCACGTTAGGTTTGCACTCACACTGTCCCGTCCTGGCATCACAACGCTCAGAGAAGGAGCTGTTGACATGACAGCGACAAGCTGCAAAAAACAAGAGTGATCTGTGGTTGGGAAAACACTTCCTGGAGTATTAAGAAGCTTACTAAATAATAATATCCCCCAGATGGTAATGCTGGAATTCAGTTTTGATGATGATACATGTAAAGCTATATCATAATGCCTGGCATATAATATGTTGTTAAAACATTACTGTAATCATTATTATCCCAATTTTGAGAGTGAATTTATAAATGTTTATATAATCTGTATTATTTTATATCTATTGTGTGTGTATGTAGACACACATATATGAACAAACACACACACCTTTAAGATTAGAAAAGTATGTAAGACAGAGGAACTAAGCAGATCTTTTTTCCAAAGAGGACATCAATGTGGCCAGCAGACACAGGAAAAGAGATTCAACATCACTAACCGCCAAAAAAATGCAAATCAACACCACAATGAGATATCACCCGATACCTATTAGAATGGCTGTTATCAAGAAGACAAGAAACAACAGATGCTGGCAAGAATGTGATGAAAAGGGTACTCTTGCACACTGTTGGTGGGAATGTAAATTGGTCCAACCACTTGGGAAAACAAGGTGGAGTTTCCTTAAAAAATTCAAGCTAGAAATACCATACAATCCAGCAATCCTACTACAGGATGTACACTTAAAGGAAATGAAAACAGAATTTCAAAGAGATATATACACTCTCATGTTTACTGCAGTACTATTTACAATAGTCAAGATCTGGAAATAATGTCCATCAAGGATGAAAGGATTAAAAAAAAAAGAAAAATGTATGGTGTATATAAATGGAGCATTATTCAGTCTCGACAAAGAAGAATATTCTGCCATTTTCAACAACATGGATGGACCTTGACCACATTATACTAAGTGAAATAAGTCAGACAAAGAAAGCCAGCTACTGCATGATACCACCTATACATGAAATCTGAAAAAAAATCAAACCCATAAAGAACAGGTAATAAAATGGTAGTTTACCAAGGGATGGATGGTGGGGCATAAAACTGCTATTGTTTAAGGGTTCACACTTGCAAGTAGTAAATAATAAGTAGTAAATAAGCTATAGTGCTCCAATACACAGTATAAGGAATATAGACAATATTGTGTATATTGTATATATTGTGTAATAGAATAAATATTGCTACAGTGGCAATCATATTGTAATATTGTAATATATAGGTATATCAAAGTTACATGTGTATACCTTAGATTTACACAATGTTATATGTCAAATATATCCAGTTAAAAAGAGTATAAGATGAAAACACTGTGTTAAGTCTATTAGGAAAATACCATTATAATTTTTAAAAGTCACTTTGTTTTGCAACTTATATACTATTTTCAATACATTTGGTTTAAGTACTCTTTTGTCATTTCTGTGTTATGAAGTTGTTTGATGCTATTCTGAGATATATAATAAATCGGTCTAAAAATTAAATGGTATTTTCACAAACAGAACATAATTAATGGCTCACTCTGTACCTACAAGTGTATTTTCAGTGGTACCTATAAACGCACTGACACAAGGGGAGACGACACAGGAATTTAGAATATTCATAGGTGGTTTTGGTAAATTTTGTGCAATGCCTCATGTCTCTGGATACTTTGATTTTGAGCACAACTTAAAAATACATTATAAATAGCTATTCCATTGGCCTATGCTATTTTCCTGTTCATCTGACTCAAGGTTGGGCTTAGTTTTACTGCTTTCCTAAAAATGGCTGAATTTTTCTCCCAGCAATTTTGCCTTCAGTTTCTGCTAACTTGATACAAATTTGGTACCCATTGAGGGACTGGCCTTAGCAGCAGCTGTGATTTTCCCTAGGGAATAACCCTAAAGCATACTCAATAGCAGGGATGTGAGAAAAAGCTAACACAATATTTTCTGTAAATATCTATTTCATTTGATAGTAGAAATGTTGAATATACTTTAAATTTCTTTTTTAAATTAATTTTTTTTTAAATGAGAGTAGTTGACATGCAATGTTACATTAGTTTCAGGTGAACACCGTAGTAGTTCAACAAGTTTATACATTACACTATGTTCACTACAAGTGTAGCTGCCATCTTTCCCCATACTTCCTTTTAAAATATAATTTTAATTTCTTTATGTGAATCTCATATATACTATAGTTCAATTTTTAAGATTCCACATAATCTAGAAGTTATTTTTTTCTTAGAATGAAGAATATAGGATTAAATTTACCATAAATTGATATCATCTTAGAAATAACAAAAGCAGGGGGCGCCTGGGTGGCTCAGTGTGTTTAAAGCCTCTGTCTTCGGCTCAGGTCATGATCCCAGGGTCCTGGGATTGAGCCCCACATCAGGCTCTCTGCTCAGTGGGGAGCCTGCTTCCCCCTCTCTCTCTGCCTGCCTCTCTGCCTACTTGTAATCTCTGTCAAATAAATAAATAAATAAATAAATAAAAATAAATAAATAAAATAACAAAAGCAGTTATAGGATACAAAATCAATGTACAGAAATCTGTTGCATTTCTGTACACCACTAATGAAATGGCAGAAAGAGAAATCAAGGAATCAATCCCATTGACAATTATACCCTAAGTCAAAAGATACCTAGGAATAAACCTAACCAAAGAGGTAAAAGATCTATACTCTGAACGCTATCAAACTCTTAGGAAAGAAATTGAAGATGACACAAAGAATGGAAAAACATTCCATGCTCATGGAATGAGAGAACAAATATTGCTAAATATAGCAAAAAATGAACAGCTAAATATATTAAAAAATAGATACACTGCCTAAAAATATATACATTTAATGCATATTTTTTTCCACAGAGCTAAAACAAACAATCCTTACATTTTTATGGAACACAAAAGACCCCAAAGAGCCAAAGCCATCTTAAAAAAAGCAAAGCAAAGCTGGAAGCATCACAATTCTGGACTCCAAGTTGTATTATAAAGCTGTAATAATCATCAAGACGGTATGGTACTGGCACAAAAATAGACACATTGATCTTTGGAACAGATCCACAGATCTATGGAACAGAATAGGAAACCCAGAAATGGACCCACAACTATATGGTTTACTCATCTTCAACAAAACAGGAAAAAATATACAAGGGAAAAAAGCCAGTCTCTTCAACAAATGGTGTTGGGGAAACTAGACAGAAACATGCAGAAAAATGAAATGGGGCCACTTTCTCACACCATACACAAAAATAAATTAAAAAAGGATGAAAGACCTAAACTGAGACATGAAACCATCAAAATCTTCGAGGACAACACAGACAGGAATCTCTTTGATGTTGGCCATAGCATCTTCTCACTAGATACATCTCCAGAGGCAAGGGAAACAAAAGAACTATAGGGACCTCATCAAGATATAAATAGCTTCTGCACAGTGAAGGAAACAATTGACAAAACTGAAAGGCAACCTATGAAATAGGAAAAGATATTTGCAAATGATATATCTGATAAAGGGTTAGATCCAAAGTCTATAAAGAATTTATCAAATTCAATACCCCCAAAAATAAATAACCCAGTTTCTTAACCCAGTTGAGAAATGGGCAGAAGACATGAATAGTCATTTTTCCAAAGAAGACATCCAGATAGCTAACAGACACATGAAAAGATTCTTAATACACTCAGCATCAGATAAGCACAAATCAAAACTACAATGATATATCACCTCACACCAGTCAGAATGGTTAAAATCAACAACACAGGAAACAACAAATGTTAATGAGGATGCGGAGAAAGGGGAACCGTCTCACACTGTTGGTGGGAATGCAAGCTGGTAAAGACACTCTGGAAAACAGTATGGAGGTTTCTCAAAAAGTTAAAAATAGAAGCACTGGCATTTTTAAGTGAAATATATGACCCAAACTATAACATATATATTTAAAAAGAAAAAATGTATTTCTTTGTAGTGGTATACTTTCCATGAACCAACCTAAAGAAAACTAAAATAACGATTTATCATGAATTTTCTCTTCTTGAGGGTTTACTACCTATGCACAGATGAGCTATAAAATATATGAAAAATTATAAAAATAGATAATATATTTCTTAGGCTGAAGAACATTAAAAACCCTAATCATTTCTATATGTACTTCACAGCAAGTGGTATAAAATTGGTGATAGTTTAAGAATGTTTTTATACCATATTCTCCTACATGTTCTTATTCCATAGATCCCCAGTTTACCACAATAAAATGAGTGGAAAGATCTCCTCAACTTTATTGAGGGAACTACTGGAAGATAGAAAAAGAGCCCTAAAATGAGCCAAACACAGATACAACTACCACGAGCACTACTGCCAAAGGAGCTACCATGTGTGAGCCTCCCAGCCGCCCTGACCCCTGCGGCAGGGCACTGGGTACTCCCTGTGGCTAGATCCTTTAATCCACACCCCCCCACCCCCCCGCACAAAATCATGACCTTTTATGTAAATGAGGAAACTGAATCTTCATGAGGCCAACGGTCTTGTCCAGGGTACGTAGCTAGAAACTGTAGATCTTAGATGATGTCTTTGAATGGGAGAATTTCTTAAGCTTCCTATGATTTTACACAAGAAAACCTACAATGTTTAAAGGCACTACTGTGCCTGTTGGAAATTTTGCTTTAAAAAAAATTCCAATTTATAGGTGATAGTCATCAATGCTTATTGTTCTAGAGAGCGATTTATGGATTTTGTTTGTGGCTTTTTAATAAAAGGTGAAATATTTACTTGATCTGAAGAGACCAGAGTATGAGAGTGAGAGTGATTTGTTTTTAATTTAACAAACTGTCATTTTTAAAGTACAAAAATCTGGCACTCATCTTCCCAACCTGTGAGAAGAAAGGCACATTTGTTATTGAAATGGGGTCTCCTACCTGGTCTTTGGTGCTTAGAGCAGGGACAATAACAAGACACTACAGTGGTTTCTATAATTTTGCAGCTCCTAGGTCCCAACTGAATGACTGGAAGAACCCCTTCTTATATAATGAAGTGGGCAGAAGTGAACTGTGGATATTATAACCTGACCTACCTACAGATTATGGCAGCAGGTGAAGTCAAGGATGGTATAAAAATGCTCAGGTGCAGACATGGACTCACCTTCCACTGGATTCTGCACAGAAAGCTTTCCTTTTCCCATTACTGCTAATATGAAGCATTAGTAAATTATATGCAGTGTCAAATAAGACAGCTAAGGAGGAGGAGGTGACAGGAGAAATGTACTGATTAATATGGGTGAGGCCCTACAATAGCCAATTTTGTGAAAGGAAATGCGGAAATAGCATTCTGTGAATAGTCCTAAGGTGAAGGTCAATTATTCAACAATTACAAATGCCACTGCATAGAAATATGGGCAGAATTTTACACCTATTATGAAATGCAAGAATGTAAAGTTCACATGTGAAAGCATAACAGATGAACACCTATAAACAGGTACCAAAGCAATCACAGGGACAGATAAATTCATTTTAAGAAAATGATTATCACTGAGATACACAATAAGGATAAATGGGGCTTACCTAATTTCTAGTCTTCTCTCCTATTGTGGGCATAAGTTTGTTTTACTAATCTTCATTGCACACATCTACAAAAATGTGTGCGTCATTTAAAAAACAACAACCCTTTGACAAGGCAGCGATTTTCAAAGGATGGACTCTACTCGTACAAAGAAATATTTTAAAAGGTGCAGACTCTGTATACAGGCTCTGGTTCTATGATACATGTATCCACCTCATCTCCTTCCCTCCAATCCCCAATCAAGAACTCATCAGCTGCTTTGAGGTGCAATGCATCAATTCTGTCAGGGGCGTCAGTAGTTCAGGACTTACGCTGACAGTTCTTTGCATCCACGGCGTCTCCAAAATACCCATCAGCACAGAGCTCACAGAAGCGGCCTGTTGTACCTGGCTTACATATCAGACAGGACCCAGACAAGCTGTCACAGCTGCCAGGGATGGAGAAGTCAAGGTTGTCATTGCACTGGCATGGCTGACATGATCCTCCGGGTACAGAAGGTTGTCCAAAATAGCCTTCTGCACACCTACGGGGAAAAATTTCATCAGTGAGTATCTGGGAGGAACTCACAAAACCCACTGGGGGCAATGTTTGTATATTTTTCACGCTACCCTCTCCCAGGATGATAAGCTTTCCTTTTAAGTGTTCCTTCTCTCGAATGCAAGGTGATTAAAAAATGTTTTTCTATAACTGTAGTGTAGATACAAGATGAAATCCTGCCAGCCCCACTAGTAATTAGATTTCAGCCAGGAAAAAAAAAAAAAAAAAAATCTTGTCACTGGCACCGAAGACGAGACCAAAGCATAATAAGAAATCTGCTGTTGGCACTCCGGAGGAATCCAGGTCCATGTTGGAAAGCCTTTGTAGTGCAACACATCATATATATCTACTCCAATTGGTTGTTTTCTGTACAAATATGTAAGGTTCACATTTTTTGTTGTTGCTGTAACAAAAGCTTGTTATGAGGAAACAGACTTGCAAGGAAATTCAGCAGTGAGAACTCAGAATTTATTAAATAGAAAATTGTGACTCCAAAGAGTCTCATTATTATTCAGATGGGGCTGTGGGTATGTCTGTGTTAATAATAGGTTTGTATATATTTGCATTTCCATAAAGAGGCAGATTTTCACTGAAGAGCCTTTCCCAAGAAGCAGGTATGCCAGCATCTTGGGGTAACAAGCTGTAAGGTGATGCTTAATTGTGCCCACAACTCGTATTAACAAACTCTAGGTCTCTCTCTCTCCCTCTCTCTCTTTTTTTTTAAGGACTAAATGCTATTTTACATATTATTGGGAAAAAAAATTGTTTATTTATGAGGCATAGCAGAGATGATTTTTAAAATTGTAGTATTAAATTTCCCTTTATCCATATGTTGTTTCAAAATGCTACTTAATGTCACAGATGCACAGATACAGGGTTTCAGGAGGCATCTATTTATATTCTGCTCTGTCTTCTGTTTCAGTTACATTTGTTCACGCTTCATATTAAACCACACTTGCCAAAGGAGAAGCAAAACAGGGCCTTTCTAGTCTTACAGTCAGGCTGGCTCTGTCATCTGTGCCATCTTAGCAAAATAAAAAGTCTTTTGCGGCAAAGATCAAAATTGAAGGGGAACAAAAACAATGTGGGAGAATATCATTTCAATAGTACACTACTTTTATGCTCATCGATTTGCAGATATATAAGCCACTGTGTAGAGAAATGCTCTCTACCATTCAAAATAGAAATTATTTAAATCCATTACATCATGTGAGGGCATTTTAATAACATCACAACTATGGGCCAAAGTCAATGACTCTGAGTTTTCTAGAACACTTAAAAGTGCCATAATAATTGTTTTTTTTTTAGAGGATTAACCTTTTACCATAATTTTTAAAAATGAGATTACTAGTTTTAATTATATTCACAAAATATTGTATAAATTGCAAAAGCCATAGTATAAATATTGTTTGGAAGAATACATCACCCACAAATATAATTGCTTATTAATTATCTACTGTAAAATATGAACTAACATTTTAGTGTATATAATTTCCCCACAATCTCTTCAGAAGTGGTATTCCATAAAGAAAATAGGAAGACACTTTTGAATTTTAATCCAATTCTCCTTGCCTTACTTGATATGCAGAGCTTATGATCACATCCACATATACTCTCATCTCATTTTGTTTACCATTAACAGACAGACTTTGCTCCACTAGAATAACGATATACAATGATCATTATCGCAGCCAACAAAACCCCATTATTTTCAGCTCAGTTTCCTCAAAATGACTTACTGCCCTCAGGAGAGATGGCATTATATAATAAGATCTGGGAATTTTTCTCAACATGGATACCAATTAGTAAGCCCCCAATTCTTCCACAATAAAAAGGAACCCTTTTTTCATGAGAAAATTATAACAATCAAGTAGACTAATGGAAGAAGCATCTTTTCCTTTTTGTTATAGAACATGTAGGAAAGCATACTGAATATACATGATAGATAATTCATATGCTGCTCTATAAAAAGTGTGCATTCAAGTTCTATTACTGGTATGTATATGCATGTGTGTTTCCATACATAGTATAGTAGTTTGAGAGACATAAAAATGTGTCGGTAGAAATTAAAATGTAATTCTAGGGTCAGGGACTATAATACTGCTAATCATATACTTTTGTTAATAAGTGTTTTATATCTGATCAAGTTGGAGTCACTTAATTAAAATTAGTGTGAATAATAGCCCTTTAACCCTTGCCAGCCTCTCAGTTTTTCACTCTACAAAAACTAATTGTAATTTGAAATCTCAGGGTCTCCCACTTTCATATGTAAGGCAGAATGAGGACACTTCTTAGCAGTTTATTGGATTCCTTGCTACAGGTGGACATCCTGACAATACAAAGTCACTGTTTCTTTCCACATATGCTAACTTTTTTCATACCAAACTGCAATATTTTAGAAAGAGAACCTTTAATGTAGATGAGATTCTAGAGTCACATGCCATTATGTAATATGATACTTTCTGTTGATGAATCAGGAACAATATTAGAGAGTGAGAGATGACAGATGGAGAGCAGAGGGAGAGGGAAGAGAGCAAAAGTGAAGAGAAATGGCAATGAGAAGTGCAGAGCAACACTGGCAAGATTTCTTTTCCTCCGCTGCATCATTTTTTTCAATAACTTTTGGCTAAAGTATGTGGCCTACAGTCTCAGTCAGTATCTATAGACTAAACACAGTACTTCGATATCTATGAGCATACTAGAAAAGCTCTCACTCTTTTCCTCTCCTGCCCTTACTCAAATACCTATGGAACATTTCATCAGGCTAATATAAATAAGGCACAATCTTGATGCTGCTGCCCATGGAGAAGAAAGACGTACTTAAAAATGTAGCAGGGAGCTACTGCAGATATGCCAACATCCTCATAGAAGCACAGAAAAGGGCAACCAATTCAGATTAGGAATCATTAAGGACCCTTTCAGGATGATAGAGTTGAACTGGAAAACTTGAGCAGGATGAGTCTCACGTGGAGAGCTGGAAGGGCTGCAGAGGGAACAGTATTGGTGAAGGCACAGAGGAGGGTGGCTGGAGTGGCTATGCAATAGGTATGCATTCTTACTACTTCCCCTGTGACTGAATCAGTTAAAGACTGGGTGGGTTTGTCTGCTTATGTGGTTCCTTTCTGCAAATTAGGAGAAGAAAAGGGTCCTCTTTGAGCATATGCAGAAAAACGAAGAGAGAGTGGACATACTGAGCAGCCCGGGACGTAAGCTCCTAAACTCCCTCTCGGCTGAGTACTTTTGTGCATTCTACAACCTGTACAACCACATAGGAGCAGACTTTGGAAACCTTACTTGGAGTCACAATGTTGCTAATGATATTACTGAGTTAAGTGTGACCATCTTGCTTTTTCTATTTCTGTGACTATACACTCCATGTCCGAGACTCAAGGGCTCAAGGAGACTCAGGCATGAGTAGAAATTCTCAGCAGTATCGTGGTACTACAGCAATTAGACTCAATTCAAAGTCAGGAATTTATGAAGCAGAGAATATCTAAATAGGATTTTGGAACTGAAACTTAAAAAGCAATAAGAATTTTTTCTGACCTAGAATATGAATCATATGGATAAAACTATAGGTGAATTTTCTGAATTACAAGCAATTAGGTTCCAATACCTTCTGCACTCTCAGTGGCATTGTGAAAGGAGTCTTAACTTTGACCTCTCTCTCCTTACATGAGGAGCTGTTAAAAATTTGCCAGCTAGGGAGGGGACAGGGCTTTGGGGGTCCCTGTACCTCATTAAGTTTCACGTGGTCCAATATATCCTACTGGGTCAACTTGCCACATTCTTTTTCCTTAAGATTTATTTATTTATTTTGTGTGTGGAGGGAGGGAAGGTGTAAGAAGGTGGGGGAGAGAATCTCAAGACTCCCCACTGAGCTCAGAGCCCGCCCATATGGGGCTTGATCCCACAACCCTGAGATCATGATTGAGCTGAGACCAAGAGTCAGATGCTCAACTGATTGTGCCACTTAAGCACCCTGCCACAGTCTTTTTAAGTGTCTCTCCATTAAGTATGATATATTGCTGAGTATGATATATATGATATATACTTTCAGAATAAGATTCTGGAAGTAGCTTAGTGACCAGTAGAGCAAATGTGACTAGCATTTAGCTCACTTTTTCTCCATGTTCTTTTAAATTTTTCCTGATGCTCCAATACTCATCCTTTTTCACCCTTCAAGGTATTTTCTTTGTTTTTCTATCTTTTCTCCTCCTTGACAGTGACAGATGCCCAGAATCTTAGAAAAGTGCCATGATGAATACCTCATTCTCTCATTCTCTCTCCATTTCTCTTTTATTTAAAATACTCCCCAGAGGAAAGCCGCAATATCTGAAAGTATGGGTGCTTGGGCCCCAAGAAAAAGTTTCTGAAAAGTGTAACTAGTGTTCTACATGTTACAGACTATCAGTCAGTATCTTAAATAAATTAAAAAAAAAAAAAAAAAAAGCAGAATCAGACACTATAAGCACAGATGTTGCCCTCAGGGGTGGGGGCTGGAGGTTGAAAGGGAGAGGAAAATACAGACTTCCAGTTATGGAATGAATAAGTCACAGGGATGAAAGACACAGCATAGGGAATACAGTCAATGGTACTGTGATAGCATTGTATGGTGACGGATCAGAGCTTCACTTGTGGTGAGCATAGGATAACCTATAGAGTTGCTGAATCATTATGTTGTACACCTGAAACTAACGTAACATTGTGAGTTAACTAAAAAAAAAAAAAAAGTTAATATTTTGTCATATCTTGTTTTGCCGTCCTCTTTTTCATGATTGTTTCTATTCCCTCATTTCTAGCAGCAAGACCATCATGTGCTACATGACTGAGTGAAAAGATCTGACAAGGATGAAAGCAGAAAGTCCAGGAATCTTCTGGACTTTGGGATTCAGAAGTCACAATTTCTATGAATTTGGCCCCTCTTGCTGCAATGCATCCTCAACAGAAAATGGGATGAAGTTAGAAAAGGCAGTTGGAGAAGAGATGAGTAGAGTGTTGGTGGGTCCCAGAAGAGTGAAGGCAGCAGAATGAGTCCCACACCCCTACTAGTGGAAGTAGTGCAGAGTTATTCAACTTGAAGGGAAAGGCAGTTGGGAGGACCAGAAAAAGGAAGAGGTTGGCAGAAACATCCTTGGATGTTTGGACCACCATCTGTACATTGCCCCCCACAATACACTGATACATACACACAGAGCCACATACTCACACAATCTCACAGCCACACATACACTTACAGAGCCATACATCCACACTCACACAGAGCCACACACATAGTCACACAGACACACACACTCACAGACACAGATTCTCACTGAGACATACCACACACTCAGCCAAACTTACTCATAGTTGTACACACACTCATAGCAACACACAGACACACTCATAGCTACAGACACACATACACTCACAGTCACATATACATTCACAGACACACAAACAGTATCATACACATAATCACTCACTCACTCAAGCATTCAGGTTTCTTGGTTCTAACTAAGCTTGTTAGAATTTGGTTCAAGCCTGAGAGATGGGGAGGAAAAAAAAAACCCCAAAATTTTTAAATTGAGATATAACTGACATATAACATTGAGTGAATTTAAAGTATACCTGACTGAAATTATGTTTCTAAGCTCTCACAGCTCCCACATATAGAGATTTGGTCTCAAAATAGAAATTAAATTGAGATAAAGAATATAAAGTTATAATTCCTGTCCACCACCTGAGTTGAGTCTGAGATGCATATATATATATATATAGTCACACAAGATTAGAAAATGCTGAGTTCTAGCATAATGTGTAGAGTGGTCCAATCACTACGTTGTATACCTGAATCTGATTAAGGCTGGGTGTCAACTCCACTTCAAGAAAAGAAAATAAAATGCTGAGTTAAAGAAATTAAACAGATGTCTTCCATCCAGGACATGTCAAAACTTTTAACATGCTAAGAGATACTTCATATACTTATGTGATCACAGAACTCTATTTCAAAAACATCTACAGTTTGGGAAACACTGCTCTACTTTTCCAATGCTGATTTTATGTAGATGATGTGCACAGACTGATTATACCAATCACTTGCAGAATAGTTTTGATTACAAGAGTTTCAATGCAACCAGGCTCCTCTTCTTCCTCTGAGCTGTACTTGCCTCGCCTTCCACCTCACCCTGCGCATCCTCAAAAATGTCTCCCCTAATATTTTGAATTCCTCTAATCATGGACTTCTGAGCTCATATAAATACACAGAAATGATAAACCCTAAATATTCCTGGAAAACCCTATTCCAAATTCTGGCTAGAAAAAAAACAATATTCCATCTTCCATATAGTAATAATTTAAGATGATTTTTGACCGAAAAACTTGAACTGGAGAGAAGATATGCCATTTTAGAAGCGGCATATCTCCGTTTCCATTTTTTTTTTTTTTTAAAGCCGCTTAATAAAAATTTTAAACAGAAAATCATGCTCACTGTCAGGTATTTCTTTCCTCAGCAACTTTGATTATTCAGATTAGAATTGTCTCCAGAATACCTTCCATCATTCTCGTTCACTTTAGCGATGTGAGCTGCTTGAAGGTAAGGACAGTACAAGGCATCTGTTTGTATCCTACTTCAAGCCCCATGCCTGGCACATGATAGTTGCTAAACTGATGTTTTGTTAAATAAATGCAGAACGTTCAGCTGTACCTGGTTCAAAAAGGGTTGTCTACCATGTACCGAAAATACAGAGCACGAAGCATAAATACATCAGAAACTATGCTTACCTAGATAAGTGATTTAATGGCATTGTGTGACAGAGCAGCTATCATTTTCCAGTTGCTAAAAACAAAACAAAACAAAACAAAAAAAAAAAAACTGCTTGTAGTGAGTCAGGGGGTTAGGCATTTGATGTAAGTCTGTCTTCGGCAATGATGTGTCCTACGATTATACTAAGTAACATACAAGTAATATACACGTACCCTCCAGGTTTTTCTTTTCTTTTCTTATTAATACAAAGACCTCCAGTTCCTCAGTTGCATATAAATCCTCCCTGTTTCAGTTCTATTCTTCCTTTACTCATTTACAGATGTTGCCATGCTCACTCATGCTTGCTACTGCTAGGAACCGTCCCTGGCACCATGTCCACAGATGGCTAGCTATTGGCTAAACTCTATTCTTTCTTCTGGTGATTGGGTCCTGCTTCATTAACTTTATGCACCCTGGCTGAACTAGGGGGACAAGAGGACAGGAAAGGAGAGGCAGCAATAGCCCTCTGTGGTGTCTGCCTTGGTGATCATCGGTAAAAGCAGGTCAGGTCACCTCCTCTGCTTCCCGCATCCCCCAGTAATGGCAGCAAAAGGGATGACTCCCAGGGCTAAAACTGGAAAGATGTTGGTGTACTTGTCAATGATACTATGGGAGAATTTTGTACCATTTTTATACTGGGACTGAAATACAGAAGAACGTTTCCTTCAAAAATAGTTCAAGGGAAAAAAAAACCCACACAAATTACATACAATAATATTCCTGGTTCCACTGCAAAACAACCTAGTAAAATCAACAGGAATTAAAATACAGGCTTAGAATTAATTAGAAGAGGCTAGACATCATGATAATAAATCACGTTTTCTTTCTATTTTCAAATACATTTAAGGTAAATTATGAACCCCTTGCTGAACTATGAACTACACATTTAAGCCACATTTTAAGAACAAAAAACTAATTATGAAAAATAAATGGTGCCAACATGGACAGTGAGATAAATCTTAAAGTGCATGACTTTCCACTTGAGCAGTACTTTCTAGAAAGATTGTAGGTTAATGCTTAACCTTTAAGATTAAAACATTCATCAAACACTCTCTGAGTGAATGGAGATTTATAGAGCAATTTCTAGAGAATAAATAAACTATAAAAATAAGATGCATGTGTTTGACAAGTACAGTGAGAAACTTTATTTCACCTCGCCAAGTGTGGCGGCGTTTCTGAAATAGTGCGAAGGATGATAATGCCTGTGGTTTTATACCTCCCAAGGTAGAAATCCTCGTGAAAGACGGTGCAGTCCATGCTTACCTCTCACAGCGTGGTCCTGAGTACCCAACAGGGCAAGCATCACAGATCATTCCGAGACTTCGGTCTAAATGGCACGTTGGGCTAAAGCTGTGTTGATGTTGTCGGGGAACAACAGAGACAAGGAAGAAGCATATACACAAAGTCATTAGCAGCATGTTTTCATCTCTGCGTCTCCAGGACTGCTGTGACAAAGGGTACACAGGCTGGTCATTCTTGTCTCACAGATGGAGATGAGGGCCTGGCCAATCGAGGATGAAATGACATTGCTATTTCTGCAGACGGGAATATAGCCCAGTGGAGAGCAGGAGCCTTGTGGCATGTTATTAACTGACTTTTAACTGTTCTGGGTCTGTGATCATCAGGAGCAAGTGGCACTATAGAGTCGTTTCGTATGGATTGCCCAGGCCTGGCAAGACATGGCATCATCTAATTTCTTTCTAGCCAAAATCCTTCTGAACTTGAAGCAGCTCAGAAAATTCTGTTAGAGATCCTGAAAAACTCAGTATGCGATCTTGGAAGTAGTGGTGGTAGTGGTGGTTGTGATGGGTCTCCTACTTTCAGTCCTGGTACTGTGTGTGGAGGTGTGTGTGGGTGTGCGGGTACATATGCAAGCATACGTGCGTATGCATAAGAGGCTGCCTGTGTGGACCCATGGGGATGCTATTAAGTCAGGTGAAATCCTTCAAAAAGTTTTCAGAAGAGACAAAGCATGCAGATTCTGCTTAAAAATACAATCAACTAAGCCATCCCCCAAAACCTTGCCATCACACATCTTCTGGTGTTCTGAAGTTGATCACTCTCTTTGTACATATTTCCAGTTTGGGTCTGAAGTAATGGATCTGAAGACCACATTAGGATCCAGCAGAGTGATTACAGAATTACATGCCAGCCTTCAAAAACATGTACGAGCCTAGACATACTTCTTTGCCTTGTGAGAGGCACCCCTCACGCGTGAACTCCTACCCCAAGACTGACATGCTCGCTCTCTGAAAGGCCATCAAAGCTTCTGAATTCTGTGAGTTCTGCTGCTCTACCAATTTAATATAAAATGTTCCCCATTAGTCTCTCTCCCATTATATTTTCCCTAAATAGACTTACTTTTCTGTTTTATATATGACAGGACAATTCAATAGAGGCTTGCTTGATGCTAAATGAATGTTAATGAGCGAACAGCAAATTAAACGCTGCAAGTCCTGATCTTGTTCTGCTCCTGACACTCGAATGCCTTTGGAATCCCTCCTTGACTTTTGTGCAGGTCAGATCACAGGTACCATTTCTGAATATTACTCCTCTGGCTTAATTCAGAGCAGTCCTGCAAAGATTTAATAATCACTTTTTTTTTTTTTTTGATAGTAGCAAACTATTAGAACCAAGGACTTCTATCATTTAAAACATTTCAACTTAGTGGAAAAGTCAAAATGAATCTGTTGAGGTAATGCTGGGGGGAAGCCTGGGTTGGGCTACCTTGAATTACAAATATCACCCGGAAAAAGAACACCATGTTAAGGGGTTGGGGAGGCTGCCACAAGCAATGGAACTGAGTCAACCAGATTGTGCTCAGGGAGAGGAGGGCTATCTTTTGGACAGCAGCCTGGTACCTGCCCCCAAAAGGACCTCCCCAGGAGTGATTTTCTTGGCAGGTGAATGACTGGATAGGAGAAAACAAGGCCCATGTAAAAATGGAAATAGATTTTTTTTCCCCTCCTCACCCCGTGATTTGCTATTGTTTCCAGACATAAAAGAGGAGACTGGATTTTTGACAAATCTCTGGAATACATGTATGTCTTATTTTAAAATTGGCATTCTATAACTGTCTCATTGTCTAGGGACAAAATGACTCTAACTGAAAGCCCCAGGTCTCTCACTCATATGGGACTCCAGTGATTGAAAGAAAACCATACCAATTATTTTTTAAAATCCTAAATCAGTTTACCATAAGTCATGTCAAAGGTGCTTGACAGGGTTTCTGACACTTTAAAACTATAAAATAGATTTCAAATTCTTAAATATACTCATGTGTCAGTTAAAACCAACAGGAGTAAAGTAAAATGCACCTACTGACAAAAATCAGTAATTTTTCAGGAAAAAAAAATAAGGAATAACAATATACTGGATTTGACTAGCTCTCTACATTTTCAGAGGACTTTTATTAATAATTTTATCACATTTGCACAAAAATATTATAAGCAGGTTGGGGCAGGCATCATTTGTCTTGCCCAAGGTCATAGCTAATATCCAGAAGCCTTTAGTGTGGAATCTAGGACTTCTCATTTCTTTTCTTTTTTTTTTTAGCTTTTTATTTTTTATAAATATATATTGGACTTCTCATTTCTAATTTGACATTCTCCTTTCCCTGTAACCAGCCAGCATTCATTCTACTGGTAAGAATTAAATAAGTTTAAACTTTTGGTAATACATCACTTGACATGATGCATCTTAATAAAACACCCTCATAAATTATGTATTTGTGATTCAATATTCTTTAAACAACATAAACTGAAGGTCTCCTCCCTTGCCGCTATAATTACAGTTACTACTATAGGGAAGAGGACATTCAACAACAAAAATAAAAAGAAAATGGGAATTAAACATGTACAACAGAAAATGTCTACAGAATTTATTTTGGCAAAGGTAGCAAGCAACTTGACACTGATTTTGGCCAAAAGATGAAGCTAACTATTCTGTGACAGAAAGAGGGAACTGTAAGATCATTGTTGACTTCCAGTGATTCCAAGATTATGTCACTTCACTCTAGCTGGCTAGCTCTACATCAGAAGAGAGATTGTGTTCTGCTTCCTGAACTATCCACTTCATGCCACAGAAGACACATGGGATCTAAGAACAGCAGGCGTTTTCCACAAATAGGAGGAGGATGAGAAGCTACTGGTCGACTACCTAATAAGGACCTGCACATGGAAATAGTTCTTTTTAATGGCTGAACATAGATTCTTGGATTTTTTTTTAATTTTTAATTTTTTATAAACATATAATGTATTTTTATCCCCAGGGGTACAGGTCTGTGAATCGCCAGGTTTACATACTTCACAGCACTCACCAAAGCACATACCCTCCCCAATGTCCATAATCCCACCCCCCTTCTCCCAACCCCCCGCCCCCCAGCAACCCTCAGTTTGTTTTGTGAGATTAAGAGTCACTTATGGTTTGTCTCCCTCCCAATCCCATCTTGTTTCATTGATTCTTCTCCTACCCACTTAAGCCCCCATGTTGCATCACCACTTCCTCATATCAGGGAGATCATATGATAGCTGTCTTTCTCCACTTGTAGATTCTTAGATTTATAATGATCCATTTATAGGTATGTAATCTGTGTATGTTTATGTATGTATATATATATATATATATGAATATCTATGCAAATACAGGTGTTTGTGTTAACACACGTGGATATATACATAAAAATACAACTGGCCTTGTTCCAAAAAGAATTTAATTCTACCTGTCAAAATATGTACATTAAGATAAAATGGTACTTTATGGTTCAAGAGAACAAACACAAAAATTAGATAAAATCAAGGGTATATTTAAAGCACAAAATATATACATATCATTAGGTATGTTCTTTTGAAAGTGGCAGTCAACATATAGCTTTGAGCTTTCACACAGCTAATGCAAGAGGGAACTGCACCACCTCTTGGGACTGTGATGTGATATGAAGAAAGCACCCCTTTCGCCACCAGCATGAAATTTCCAGCACTATAAAATCAGGGTCATAAAATCAGGGCGTCTTCTACGTTTGTGTGTACAATAGGGGAGCAGGACTCCTGCTAACCAACTGCAACCTGGAACATTCGGGTCAGGGAAAGAGAACCCAGAAGGAAGAAGATGCTGTGTGTCTTGGAAGGTGAAGGAAGGGCAGTGAGAATGACCAGTCACAGCTGCCCAAGGAGTAGAGGACACAGAGGGAAGGGAGAAAAACAAAGGGAAAACTCCTTTATATGGTGACTGTGGTTTGGACTCCATGAAATTCTGAAGTATCTCTGTAAGGCTTTCTTCTTTCAGGTCAATGATCTCTGTCTTTATTCTCAGGAGAACCATTGAGCAAACACATGTATTTCTTTAATTACCTTTAATTTAATAATTTTATTCTGTATTCATATATCATAATCAGATGATATGAAATCTGATTTAATGTCCATCCCTGAATTTTGTCATTAGAACTGGGTTATTTTCCCATCCAACTACTAACCAGGCCCGACCCTGCTTAGCTTCCGAGATCAGACGAGATCGGGCGCGTTCAGGGTGGTATGGCCGTAGACAGAACTGGGTTATTTTCTATGTCTTTGGATGGTCTCTTTCCTCTGAACTTGAGTTTCTCATTTGGCAAAACGAAAGAATATGATCGACCTAGTAAAGCCTTTCACACTGATCAAGTATGAAAGCAAGCATGTCACAAAGTGCCACAATAAACTGTAGTTGCCATTTAATAACACTTTAGATTGTTCTTGGCAAAATATGCTGATTTGTTTCCATTTTAAGGTATTTCATTACTTGTTAATTAAACCTGCATTATCTCATCATGCCTAATCCCTTACATTTGTGTTAGCATAACTGTTGCCAAACCCTGGGATCGTTTCCTATGATGAATATTTGCAGTGTGTCTAACATGAAGTTGTGAGCATTTTCTTTTCTTTTCTTTTCTTGCTTCTCTTCAATGTCTCTGTAATTGTTTTTATTTCTATAGCCCCCTTGGAAGAAGCACGGAGAGGTGAATCAGAATATATGGGTTCTAATATTGGTTCTGCCACAAGCAAGCTGTAATGATCATGATCAAGGCATTTAATTTCTCTGGAGTTTAGCTCTCCCTTCTCATACGATGGACTGGTAAAATACATCATAATTGCTCACGGCGACATAAAACAATGTGTACAAAAGTGCTCTGAAACATCTAACACACCCAAAGATTTCTAAAGAATGTTGCTGAGTATTTTCTTTAATTTTCCTTCTGTCTTGGAACAGTTTTATTTCTCTATTAAGAGTACTAATTACATGGGGCACCTGGATGGCTCAGTAGGTAAGCGTCTGCCTTCTGCTCAGGTCAGGATCCCAGAACCCTGGGATCTAGCTGCCCCTGGGGCTCCCTGAACAATGGCGGGGCGGGGGTGGGGGGGGGTGGAGCGGGGAGGGGCTGCTTGTCCTCCCACTCCCCCTGCTTTGTTCCCTCTCTTGCTGTGCCTCTCTCTGTTAAATAAATAAATATACATCTTTTTTTTAAAAGTACTAATTACACCAGCAATAATTCGAAGTCAGTTCTAGGAGTGTTCCATTCTCTTAAAAATTGAAATTCTAGCATTCCTGATGCACACAAAGAAGTGGTATTCAAAATGGTATTAGTAAATAGGCCACTATTGAGGGCCTACCCTCTGTCCCGTCTTGTGGAAAGAATATCTTGAATTTTACTATACAAATGATTTCAGTGATATTATCTACTCAAACACATTCTGAGTGTTCAAGGGCAGACATTCATGTGTCTCTTTCATATTATATTTAATTTATAAGTTATGCAATACTGGAAATTAATGAGTATAAAACATTTGAAATATTTGCATATTTATTTGCTTCTCTAGAGATAAATTTCACTACCTAGTTACAATCTATAACTAAAATATATACATCACCTAGATGAGAGGCCTAAGCAAACAGTGGACACTGTGAATAGTTGATGAAGTTGATATATACGTATAATTTAAATATTATATGCTTGTCTGTATTCATATATCATAATAATTATACCAATTTATCTTTATCTCCCTACATATTTGATTTATTTAGCAATATTATCTAAGAAATTTGGAGCCAAAATGCTTGTGATCTATAAGATTTATGATAAGGGATTAAATAGATAAATCACCAAAGCAAAACTATCACTAAGCTTTATACTTCTAGATGAAGGTTGCAGCGATTTTTAGCTGATTTTTTTTTTTTAATAACCTGTGAAAATTTGAATCCCACCTTCTGGATTATTTGTGAACATTCAATTTATTCCTCAGAGTTTTCAACTCAGATTATAATAGTAATGACTTTTTGAAAAAAATTTTTTTTAAATGGAGAGTTTCCCTGTCTCATTATTTAGTGATTTCAAAATAAAGCATTTCAGGTCATTAGATTACGGAGGATTTTTCTAATCACAATTGCACAGCTAAACAATCTTATTGTTTCACGTTGTTTTAAATTTAAAAGTCTTTATAACTTTAAACCCAAAACTACCTTTTTTTTTGTTTTTTTAAGATTTTATTTATTTGTCAGAGAGAGAGAGGGAGAGAGTGAGCAGAGGCAGACAGAATGGCAGGGCAGGCAGAGGCAGAGGAAGAAGCAGGCTCCCTGCCAAGCAAGGAGCCCCATGTGGGACTCGATCCCAGGACGCTGGGATCATGACCCGAGCTAAAGGCCGCTGCTTAACCACCTGAGCCACCCAGGTGTCCCCAAAACTAGCATTTTTAAACTAAGTGGATTATCACTGTCTCCTCTTTCTACCTGGAAGAAAAAAAAGCGGTATTTGAAGCTGGAATTTAAAACTGGTTGCTACTCTATTTTCTGTTCTAGAGATAAAATTATTATTTAATAATTATTTAATATAAGTGAGACATCTCAAAAATTGCAGGATCTTTAAATACTTGGTGTCACAGATATTATGGAGTTGTCTATTTTTTTAAAATCAAGATCTACATAATTATACAAAATTGGAATATATATACTTGAGGAAATACCATCCTCGGAACTAGGACCTAATCCCTTTGTTGCTGCTGGATGGTGATGTGGACATCCTCTTTCCTTTCAGGAACACAATTAGAACCCATTATTAAAATTAAAGTAGAAGCACAGCAAACAGAGAAGGATGGGCCATGAATGCCTATAATTACCCAAGCAAAGTTCTCTAATGGTCCCTCTGCATTTATAGTAATATTGGTCAGACTTGAGGATAAGTCCATTAGATCTACGTATCCTATCAATTACATAATTCTCCAAATGTATTATGCTAGGATTGACACTGTACAGTCAATGGCAGCTCTGCTGGATTGATAGCTCTGCTGGTGACTGTGACATTTTGCCTGAGAAGGAAGGAGTGCAAAAGAAGTGAGAGCCCTAATGCGGTCCCTCTGTTTTCCTCAGTGAAAGTGAGTGTTGAACACTGAGTTTTGCGTATATTGGATGGTTCTGGAGAATTCTCTCAGCCACAGTGAATGAGCAGGTTCTCCATTCTGTGGCCTAACCCTTTCTCAAGTACACCAGCAAGCACGAGTTGCGCCATATTATGGCTAACACTGGACTGACTAACCATAGATTATGAAGAAATTTAATTTGTTCTATATTTGTTATTTTCCCGTATATTTCCTATTAGCTTCTTTTTCTGACACCTTTTGTTGCCAAAGGATCTTCAGTTTTGTGTCCATCCAGGCTCATGCCCTGAACTCTGGAAATATTTTGATCACTAACATATATTGACCCAATTTTCCATTTAATTGCTTTTATCGGTATCACTTAAAATTCAGTGTGCTCTTCAAGGAAGTTCTCAATGTAGACTGCAGAGGACTGGAAAACACATTGACTTGAAACTTAAAGTTCTAACTCTGATACTTTAATATTAGGACTGAGCAAATTAATAATAATCAGTCCTTGGATTGGACTCATCATTTCCAATCATTGTTTCAAGTGCTTGGTGAATTTTAATTTACATAATTCTCACAACAACCCTTTAAGAAGGTCCTATTATCACAACTAATGTTGAAAGAACTGAGACGCAAAGAGTTTAAGTAGCTTTCTTGGAGTCACACAGCCAGAAAGTATAGAACTCAAAATTTGTATCAAGGAATTTTAGCTCCAAAATTGGTTCCAGAATGCTATTTTTCCACTTGAAGAATTTTTCTTAATCTGTTAAATGGGGTAATATTCACCTTATTGGACTTATGTTGCTATATCTAGAATATAGTAGCCTGTTTTATTTTATTTTTAAGGATTTTATTCATTTATTTGAGAGAGACAGAGACAGAGAGAGCAAACATGAGCAGAGGGAAGGATAGAGGGAGGAAAAAGCAGACTCCCCGCTGAGCAGGGAGCCCCATATGGGGCTCAATCCCAGGACCCTGAGATCATGACCTGAGCCGAAGGTGGATGTGTAATCAACTGAGCCACCCAGGCATCCCTAGTAGTCTGTTTTAATAAAATATTATTATTATATTATTATTATTTATGTTATTAATATTTTCTCTTATTAAATGTTAGTTCTTTTTTTCCTTCTGAAGGAACAGATTTGTTGGAGAGGACGATAAAAATTTCAAATGGGATGAAAACTAGGAACCGTAATTTCCAATGAGGACTTTTGAACTTAGGGACAGAATAATTTTGTCTTTAGCTTAGGTTACTCATTGACTATAAAAAAAGACCATTTTCACTGGCAGTGTCTTGGGTAAGACCTCGTTCAGAATATAACTAACTGGATAACTCCTTTACATTAAAAGACAATAGCTGATAGATTTAATTTTAAAAATCACTAAAAATTTAAGTTCTTCAAGTATTATCACAAAATTTAGAAATAGCTGGAAAGTGCCTAATATAATATAGACATTATTAAGCACTAAGTTTACCTATTTTTTAAAGACTTAAAAAAATTATTTATTAGAGAGAGAGAGTATGTGCGTGCAAGAGAGCATGACTAGGGGGAGGCCGAGAAGGAGAGGGCAGACTCCTGCTGAGCAGAAAGCCTGAGGGGATCATGACCTGAGCGGAAGGCAGAGGAAGCACTAAGTTTATCCTTAAGAAGAGTCTCCAAAAAGATCCCTTTCTCCTAAAATTATCATTATTTACAATTTTTTACTAGTTCAGAAAGGCTAGTTTTTGTTCAACATATTATGCCCCATTAAAATAATAACATTTATGAGGCAGGGTTTTACTTAGGTAGTGGTTTAAGGGTGGTCACTCCGAGGGAATGTGAATTAGAGAAGCTGGAAGAAAGTATTCCCTTAAGAAGTAAGGGGAAGAGATAGACAAAATACACACTCTTAACAGTCTTCTCCAAGATTCCAAGATTATTGTTCTAGGTGAATAGTTAGAAATTTTTTAAAAAATAAAGAATAAAAACTAGATGACTGGAAAAATTGTATGAAGTTTCATTAATCTTTTTTAAGGTTTAGTTTATGCAAAATAAGGTACCTATATCACCCATATGCTGATATTCATATAATTCAAATATAGTCATTACCACTATAATTAGTGAGATAAACTGATATATATATATATCATACATATATACCATATCTGTATAATAGCATATGATAATGTGATAAATAATGTGATAATCCATGTGATAAAAAAGGAATAGGATGGGTGTTGAAAGGTTAGCTAGATTGATCTCTTTTACTTTTTCTAGAAGTTTATGACTTGCCTGACATTCATAAATAAACAGTGTGATATTGGGACCCAGATGAGCAGTAAATGTATTAGTGATTTTTTTAAATTACTCATTTATTTATGTATTCACCTTAAATATTTTATTTATTTATTTGACGCAGAGAAAGCACAAACACGGGGAACAGGAGGGAGAGGGAGAGGGAGAAGCAGGCTCCCCACAGAGTAGGGAGCCAATGCAGGGTTCAGTACCAGGACCCTGGGATCATGACCTGAACTGAAGGCAGACGCTTAACCAATTGAGCCAACCAGGTGCCCCCAAAATTACTTAAGTAAACTCTATACCCAATGTGGGTCTCAAACTCATAACCCCAAGATCAAGAGTCACATTCTTCTACCACTGAGTCAGCCAGCTGCCCATTACTAGTGGTCTTTTTATTATTGTATGAAGATATGTGTATGTGTGTGTGTGTGTATGTGTGTACATGTAGGCATGTATATACATTTGTATAAAATAGGTCTGTCCTTTACAGTTATTTTAGAAATTCTATTTGAGTTCTGTCGCTTAGTTATTAAATCACCAGAACCAGAACTAAGATATTAAAAATTCAGCCGAATAACTAGCAGTAACTTTAAATATTTTATATTTAGAAAAACTCATATTACCTTCCAGAGAAATTCATGCATACATTTATTATTTATTTATGTGTGATGAGAGAAAGAAATATTCTATATCAAAAATGCGCTTGCAGAACTGGATGCCCAAATCATTAGAGAGGTAAGTTGGTTACTCACTTATTGGATGGAATATTGAGTGGACAGGCACAGGGCTGACAGTCTTCAGAGGTTCCTTTACTAGGATCACCATAGTAACCAGGGAGACATTTATTGCAGTATGGGC
This sequence comes from Mustela lutreola, assembly GCF_030435805.1. Taxonomy (NCBI): domain Eukaryota; kingdom Metazoa; phylum Chordata; class Mammalia; order Carnivora; family Mustelidae; genus Mustela; species Mustela lutreola. The sequence continues at coordinate 71,874,015 of NC_081295.1, forward strand.
CACCTGTGTGATTCTTACAGTTCTGAGGAAGAAATGCACATCAAAGATTATTATTTCAGTCTTAAGCATCAACATATTACCAAAAATAGATCTACAGAGTTATTAGTCTATTCCCTGTTAGGAAGAATAGTTTTCCACATTAAATAGTCAATTTTGCAGCTGGGAAATAGCATTAAAAATTAATCTAATATGTAGCTTATAAACTGCATGTCAGTTTCAGCATATGCATACTTAACAAAAAACAACTTAAGTTCCTCATTATTTTTTTCATTATACAAATCTTATTTCCTTTTTCTGTTAGTTTAAAATTTTTTTCACAGAAAATACATGTGATTGTGCATATGTGTGTAAAAGTGCATAGTTACAGAGTCCTAATAATATATGTTTAATAGATATTGTAGCTGATTCTAGGTAAAAGCCAATTGTTCAGTTTAAAACTGTAGATTTAATGAGAACAGTGGCTACTCGTACAAATCCTCTGGGACAATGATGCTCTTATCTCAGAGATTAATTTGGACCTCAGTGGGCTCTGATGATTTGGACAATACACTAACATATTACATCTATAAGGGGCCTGCTTGGCTCCTAACTAAACAATGAGAATACTGAAAGATTTTTAAACACATCAATATGTAATGAAACCACAGGCACATAATTTCTCCAGAACTTTTTTTTTTTTTTAAGTGAAATGGCATTTTTCTACAAAGTAGTAATTTTGGGTCAAATGTCCTTTACAAAAAAAAATCAAATTACAGTAATTTATATCTAGATTTCTTCATATTAGTTAAAGTATACTTATCAACTCAGGCTGTGTTTACAAAAGGCTGGTATAAGGGTGAACAATCCAGTTAACCAAACACTGGAATCATCTATAAAGCTTTCAATAGCACAATTTAATAAATTTTTATGTTTTGGCACCATGTAGACCTAACTTGTTTCCCCTCCAATGGCACAATAAAATGTATATAATTGCTTTTAAAAATGGTCCAATATGGATTTATTATGACTGAAATACATTTTTATTTTTATAACCATATAAAATTAAAATATTTTTCTCATGTTAAAAAGAGTTCATCAGAGCTTAGGGGTACAAAATCTTTATCTTTATGACCATTAATTAAATATGCAGAAGAAATACTGAAAATGTAAATTCCCTTTAAGGATAAAGCAAATTATTTATCAATCTGGATGACCACTGGAAAGACCAACCTAATTTAATGAAAGGTCTGAAATATTATTACATCAGTGTATTTTTTAAAGAAGCTCATTTTAATTACATTTAATTAATGGATAATAAAAACATCCAAATAAATACATGGTTTTAAATGGAACTTGTTAAATTCCTTGGGGAGAGGGACAACTTCTTTATTGAGCAGAAGATATTAAATCAAAATCCAATCATTTAGTGCTCTGAATCGCTCACATTCTGTAAAATGAGGGAGTTAAATCCTATGATTTATTAAGTTTTCAAGCTCTGAAATCCCATGACAATTTCATCAACTACAAGTGAATAGATATTTCTTTAGTATCTGCTGATACTTGAAAATAGGTTTTTCTTTAAGGTACTTAATTTCTCTCTCAAATACATATAGCAAGCCTTTTTTCAAAGAGAGCAGAGGCTAACTTCTAAATAGCACGTATTCAGATGGAGTGTACAGAACACAGACCAATGTGAAGAAATGCTTTGTCCTCTTTGACTTCATCTTTGTATTAATTCCTTTCAGTCTTCAAGCTTAACTAAGGTTGGCTATTACTAAAAAAAAAATGTGTGGGACGCCTGGGTGGCTCAGTTGGTTGGACAACTGCCTTCGGCTTAGGTCATGATCTCGGAGTCCCGGGATCGAGTCCCGCATCGGGCTCCCAGCTCCACGGGGAGTCTGCTTCTCTCTCTGCCCTTCTCCTCACTCATGCTCTCTCTCCCTGTCTCTCTCTCAAATAAATAAATAAAATCTTTAAAAAAAAAAATGTGTATTTTTTGCAATATTCTTTGCATATTGTCATGATCAAATTATAACTTTCGAAGATTTAGGCGTTTTAAAAAACAAGATTATGAAACTGATTGTCTTAACCATGTTTCAAGGGGTATTTCTGAAATTCCGCTGAAAATCTTGCATAATGCAGACAGCCTTCTTTTCTTTAACTACTGATATAAAAGAAAAAGAACATCTACAGGTTGCTTATATTTACTGATGTCCTATTTCTTCTAGAGGACATCATAAAATTAGTCTTCACACTTGAGTGTTTTTGCAAGTGAGCCTATGAAACAGCATTAGACAACAGCACAGTGGAAATCGGAACTGAAAAAAGATGAGAAGTATTCTCTGATGGGCTGGATATTTTCACAGGTGTCCTGATCTAAAATGCTTTCCAAATTTCCATTCACAGCACTTACAACAATAACAATGAGAAGGGGCAAGTATACAATCTTCCCACGTGGCTTTGAATGTTTCCTGGGTCACTTCAAATGTACTTTGAGTTAAATGACCTTTTGATATAGGTCCACACTATAACAGAGGTCTAGATTTTGATCGGATATCAAAATAAGAATTTCAGTTCATTTCTAATTATATTTCAGACCAAGCTAACCGTAAAGCAGTTTATCTGTAAATTTCATTAATTCTCTGTTTAATGCTAGGGGAAAAATACATAATAAAAAAGGAGATAAAATGCATGTTAAGTAAACATTAAAAATATCTTTAATGCACAACAAATATTTTTCTCTGTGAATCATATTAGAAACAATATGCTCAAAAACAATATGCTCAAAACAATATGCTCAAATACTAGTAGGGTATTAGCACTTACTTCATTATCAACATAATTTCAGATAAAAGGCATTTGAAATTCTCCCTAAGTATCTTCTTACATGATCACATATTAACCAGCCATAATGGAAAAATGAGAAAACACCAGATTCTACTTCTATTGCAAGATCTCTATTGTTTCCCTAGGATTCCCTCTGTTATTTGAAGGTGGACTCCTATTTTTTTCTCCATGAAACGGAGTCAATAAACAAGGTTTCAACAAAAGATCTCAGAAAATTGTTGCTCCCTCCTTTTTTCCTCCCCAAATTATGCTGAATGAAACTATTTTATTCTAAAAAAAAAGGGGGGGGGGCTTCCATTCTCAGAAATATCACATAACCAAATGGACCAACAGCATGATCTGATTTACTCTTCATCAACTCAACATGAAATAGGACTATTGGAAACATTTTAAGTCTGGTATTGTGATCTGTTTAGTTTGTCTTTTTAGATTTAAATAAAGCAAATCCATATCAGCTTTGGGCTGAATAGTACCTAAAGCATGTTAGCAAACCATTTAAAGGTAACTCAACATTTTTCCCATGGTACATTTTAAAAGACGTGTGGTATAATTAAAATGAAAATTGCTTAGTCTCTCTATTTTTCTAGTAGGAAAATCTACTGATCCAAAAATTAAGGCTACCATGCTTTATACTGCAATGCAATTAAACAAAATCTTGTAGAGAGAAAACAGAAAGAGCATCAATAAACTTAAATGCCAAATTGCATCGAAACAAAAGCCCTGAATTTTCATTTGGGGTTTTTCCCAGAAGCTTTTAAGTGGACGAGAAAGGGGGTAAAACTGGGCAAGAGGAAGAGAAAATATTAAGAAATAGAGATAACAGAGTCTGCCTTAAATTCTACAGGGAAATGAGAATATGATATCCTCCTAAATTGGCACTGTTTCAAATTGTGTTTCTGCAAGACTGATGAAATGAGAAGTGTCGCTTTAAGCTTCATGCCATGTCAGACATTATGAAACGAACATGCCCTTGAGTTCACCAGAATGGTCTATGTAGCGTACATTCTCCAATCTAGAGGTTCTTAGCAGGATGGGAAGTGCTGGCCTTTGCAGAGATTTTCTTCTGCTGAAAAGTTTAGACTTAATTGTAGCAAGGACAAGAGACTCTGGTGACTATGTACCACATATATTTATTATTTCTTAATCTATATATGATACTTTGTCTTTACTTAATTGTTGAAATTTTAAAATAAAAAAACACACAGCATACCCTCATTTTTTTCACTGTGGAAAAAACTGAATTATGTCTATTATAAAAATTATATTTTATATTTTGATATGGGGATACAAATCATTTCCTGTTATAGAAATAGAGACTATCTTTGATCGATTTATGGAAGGGATTGAAGCCATATATCTTCATGGTAGATAGGTATCCCAGTCCATTATATTTTATTATAATATATCTAATTCTAATTCAATTCTTAGACTACTATGGATAAATATTTCCTAATACTTTTTAGTCCGGGAGACCACATATGAAGGAGCATTGTCAGCTGTCAACTCAGTTCAATATAAAGACCCCTGTTGAGTCACTTCTTAACTCAAGAGTTAACAGTTGAATTGCAGGGCCTACTAAATTGATTTTAGCCTTGCCAGTCAGCATACCCAGAGGAGAAAGCACTTACCAGGCATTCCCCAGTGATGTCATCACAGGATTCGGCATGACCGAAGCACTGACATGGTTCACAGATGCCACCAAAAATAGTTCCATTCACTCGTCTGTGCTGAGGCCAGCAAGACTGGAAGAAAGGTAAGGTTCCAAGTCTTAGGGATTTTTTTTAATTTTGTTTTTTTGTCCTTTTTAGTAGCACATTCAGCAAACATGCTCACCAAAGTGTTGCCATTATTGAAACATTGTTACAGAGCTAGATCTGACATTTGGGACTTGTTACTGACCTTCGTGTTACTGGCAGGTATGAGATTAGAGGAAGCATTAACTTGGTATCTTTTCTGAAATAGTAAAATAAAGAAGAGATATAAAGAATTGAAATGTGACAGTCTCAAAGTAAAAAGCACAGATAGGAAAATAGGAGAAAAATTACTGAAAAAAGGCAGCAGACACAAAAGGACTTTAGAGAACCTCAGCCGAAGATAACACCTAATGTCAACCCAATCAATGTCAATTTTCCTGGAATGTGTTCCTTTACCCACATAGAACTGCCCTAAACTTGGTCACCTGGCAATCATTTGGAAGAAAGGTAGTGCTCCCCACAACATGATCACATACACAGCTGACTTCTACACATGAAGAATTCACCTCTTTCCTTCTCAATTCCCCACATCCTAGTACGTTTTCTCCAAATGACATTAAATAATTCAGGATTTATTTACCACATATTCCCTTGATATTTTATTGCATTATTCTATCAGAACTCTAGTTATACTCATCATTCCCTTTTTAAAGTGTGGAATACTGTATCATACAAAAATGGAATTCTGATTCAAAGAAATATTTGGGTCTTAGAACTTGGTGTCAGTGCCAACTCTAGATCCACCATCAACCTTGATGAAGTTTCCCTTCCATGGGGGTTGATATGAACTGTACGGGATGCAAAATGGGGGGGGGGAGGCAAACACAACTGCCCTCTAGAAGCTTGTGGTCTCCCTCAAGTTAGAACTGCATTTTGTGGGTTATTTATTATATTACGGGATGGTTAACCATAATGTAATATATCATGAAAAGACACCCCTTTTTTTCCAGTTGAAAATGGAAATGAGAAAAACCACTAAAGTAATAAAGTATAGAAAATTGTGTTGTGTACTGTTGGAAATGTTCTTTCTGCCTCAGGGTATGAAGACTCTTAAATTTGAACATCAATAACAAACACATAAAAAAAGGGTCTGCTGATACTTCACATCTGAAAGGGAAGCAAAAATGACTTTCCTCTCAATTTGGTTAGTACAAAAAAGGTATTGATTTTCTATCCCTTTCTTATAATTTCTCCTCATTAAAGTCCTTGTCACCCTAGCTTCGTTGTAGAAGAAATATCCTTCTGTAATATGTATTTCTAAAAACTGGTGAAGCAGCAGACCCAGAAAGGGTAGAAATTAAGGGTGTTGATAACAGGGAGATAACTGATTAACTGTTTTAGGACATAGATTCATTGAATTGTCATTCATAAGTTTTCTGTATACTCTGCAAATGTACTACTCATATATATCCCCATTGAGTCCAAAAGCATCAACAATATCTCCATTTGTATCTCCATTCTCCATATTCCCCTCTAGAACAATGGGGTGGGGCATGTGAGATTCTTACTCCTCTCAAAGGAGTATTACCATACTTGTAATCTGCATTCCATTATCTGTTGTCTTTCTAGTATTCTCTCTCTCTGGGTTGCAACAATAATAGCTTTCTTTTCTACCAGATCACTACTATCAGCTCAAAAATATGATCCAGTATCCCCATTAAAAATTAACTAACTAGAGTGACAATATTACTTCCCTAATGTGATGAAATTATTTCCTTAATATCCCACCTAATATTCCAGTTACCCACCTGTTTTTCTTTTTCTTTTTAGTGTAACTAATAAAAAGGTCTTTTCTTCCTTACTTCACTCTCATGCATCATTTCATTCTGCTCTGTCTTGTGCTGTCACCACTCAGTTAAAACACTTTGGCTATATTACCACATCCTTGGTAGCCAAAGCCAGTGGACAATTCTATGATTGCCTGACCTCTCATCAACACATGGCTTAACTGATTCCCCTTGCCTTCAAATGCCCTCTTCCCTCAATTTCCACGATATCACAGTTCCACTTCCGCCATAGCTCTTTGCTTGCTCCTCCGCTTTAACCCAACTTCTCACTGTCAGGAATTCCGAGAAGCTTTTCTCTTGATCACTTTCTCTTTCTCATCACACTGTCTCCTAGGTAATTTTTTCAGTCCCATGGTTGATGCTCGCTTCCAAATACGTATCTCTAGACCCGAAAGGTATTTCAAATTCAAGACCTGCATATTCTAACTGTACATTCACATCTATACTTTACACTTCTCAAACCCTGTATTTCTAAGATGGACTATTGATTCTGTCCTCTCCCCACAGCTATTCCTCCCCAGTCTTCCCCAGCTCAGTAAATGACATCATATCCAATTGTTCAAGCTGGTAATTTATGACTCATTCTTAAACTCCTCAGTTCTTTTTTTTTTTTTTTTTTTTTTTTTTTTTTTTTTTTTTAAAGATTTTATTTATTTATTTGACAGACGGAGATCACAAGTAGGCAGAGAGGCAGGCAGAGAGAGAGAGAGGAGGAAGCAGGCTCCCTGCTGAGCAGAGAGCCCGATGCGGGACTCGATCCCAGGACCCTGAGATCATGACCTGAGCCGAAGGCAGCGGCTTAACCCACTGAGCCACCCAGGCACCCAAACTCCTCAGTTCTTTAAACTCTCCCTTGGTATGTAAAGTATCAACAAATCCTACTGATTCTACCACCAAACTATATACAGAGTAAACCCATATCCTTCTCCATCCTCTGCCATTAGCCTACAATCAACCACAACAGTATAGTCTACCATAATAGCGTGCTCTATCACAGTAGCATATGAACTATTCTTCCTCTCATTCGTGCCTTCCTATTTTGTGTTCTTCAGACTGGAGCCATAAAAACTTCTTCATATAATAAAACACAGATCATGCAACTACCTACCTTAAAATATTCTCATCAATTTCTATTGCACTTAGAATAAAATCCTACATTGTTATAATGCAGGCCAAGCTCTGAATGGTCTGGTTCTTCCAATCATGCCTCATATCACTCACTCCCTTTCTTACTAAGGTTTAGGCATCTTTGCCATCTTTCACGTCCTTGTGGACTCCAAAAAGCTCCTTTCCACTCCCTCCTCATACACTTCCAGCTTCTTCTACAAAGCTGACTTTCTCATTCTTCAACACTCAGATTATATACTTCCACTTCAGAGAGCCTCTCCTGACAACCTTTCATAAAGTAGCCCTTCTCATCTACTCCTCTAACACCCTTCCTTAGTAGTTGTATCAAGATACCTTGTGAATTTTCTTCATGGCATTTATTACATTTATTTAAATTTGTTCTCTGGCATATTATATAGCCACCACTCAAGGTAATGTCCTTGAGGGCAGGGACCATATCTGTATTATTCATCACCTTATCATTCATATCAAGGGTCTTGATGGTATCAAAATATATGATTATCAGTATCAGTTAAAAAATATATTAACACTTCCATGACATAGTTAATATTATTCCCATCTTATAGAAAAGAAAGCTAAGATTTGAATTAAAGTACTTCTTTTTCAGTATCCCATTTTGCTTTGATTTGCTCACCTGTCTCACCTGTGAAATAAAATGAATTATGACGGTACCAGGAAAGTCAGAAAATATTTGAAAGATTAAACTGTGGAGTGATTTATGAGAAGTTGGGTAGAAATGAGAAAACAAGATTTTGAATCAACATTTTGGCCCCAAATAAAGTAAAAGAGAATGATATTATAATGAGAGGTTTGACCTGTTTTTTGGCAACCAAGAATTATGACATTCTAGTCTTTGTAGTTTACTCAGCTCTTAAGTGGTTTGTGGATATTGGTGATAGCAAAGCTAGTGTGACTGGCCTTATGAACTCAATAAAAAGCAAATAAAATCAGGAAAGGATAGGAATGAATAATAGCAAGTCTAAAAATTGGACCTTTTGATGAGGAAAGGAAGGAATTGTTAGTGGAAAAAAATGAAAAAGAGAGAAATCCTGGAGCTCCAGAATTCACTTTCTCCTGATTCAACTAAATTCCTTTATGGGCTTCCAAACACCTTTATTTATCAAACAATTATTGTGTAAGAATCACAGGAAGCTTTCACTTTCCCTCCTCTGTTTCTTTGACTCTTTCATGCTTCTCTCTTTCTATCTAATTGTTACCATTAATTTAGCATCCAATTTGAGGTTTTTGCACGCAGGGATACTTTCAGTGACACTGCGCTGTACTGGAACTGCTCATCTCTTTGAATGATTATTGCACTTACGTTCTGTACCACTTACCGGTCCTTTAATTATATAGTGCTGAGATCCAATTTTTCATAGGTGTTTGTTCTGGCTCTCTAAATAGATGGTTAGTTCTCTAAGGACAGGGATTATGATGTAACCTTCCAGATAATCCCCTCAGCATCTAGTACAGAATTTACTAAAGATTCACAATAAATACCTTTGAAGAGAGGAACGAATAAGCAAAAAACATAGCCAACTGAACAATTCTAATATTCAGTTTTATATTAATGGACGTTTGGCACTCATAAAGATGAAGAAGAGTACACGGAATAATGAATCTAGGAATAAGTATTAAAGGAAGAATAGAATCAAGGTATTTATTATTACAATTGAAATAGGAACTTAAAGGTTCAAAGGGAGCTTTCTGGCTTGAATAAAAACTGGTAGGCTCTTAATAAAAGAATATGTTTCATCAAATACAGCATGTATTTTAAATGTAAAATCAAATTTAGGTTGACAGAACAAATTTATTTCCACAGTTATTTTTCTCTTCTTTAGATGAATTTTGTAAAATCGAGTATGTCAATGAATTTCATTTAGTTTTATTTCTAGATAGGTGAATCTGATCCTCGTTAAAAAAAACACATTTGTCATGAATATGACTCTAAATCCTGTATATCCTCTAAAGGCATGCATTATTTTAGAGCACAAAAGAACTAACAGAGCAATGCCTAGAGTATTTCTATAAATGGTTTAATGGGATAGTGTGTTGAAGTGGAACATCTTGGTACACTCAAATGATTCCTTAAAGGCACCATTTTTAAAGAATTTAAGCTTCTATTTATCTGCAAGCCATGTCCTCTATCAGAAAAATTTTTTGACCAGGTTTTAAGTAAAGCCAATTTCAAACTACTGAAAAAAAATACATATAAGTATAGGAAAATGATTACTTTAAAATGAAACATTGTGGTATTAAATAAGAAATGTTAATCTTACTACAAAACTAGAATATTGGGGCAGCAACAAATATCTCAAATTTCAGGTGCTAAGCAAATCAAAGCCATGTAGGAAAATTTCCAGATCAAAGTATTTCTTCCATATATTATATTCTTGGCATTTTAAAGATAGCATCCTTCAATTGCTTGCAGTTTGGTGTTCTTAGAAATAAAGTAGAGAAGGAGTGTGATACACAAGATTAAAAACTGGAGGCAAGGGGAAAAACAGTGCGAATTCCTGGTAAGTATGGAGATAGAAATGAAGGGAAATTATTTTGAAATATTAAATATGATTCTGCTATCATTCATCTTATTTTATCAACCAATTAAATAGGAAATAAACACTCAGGAAAAGATCAGATTTTCAGCTGTCGTAAGGTAAAAATATCCAAAACAGAAACATCATTTCAAGATGACATAATGTGAGCAGTACTCGATTTGAAAGCCATGATTTTTGGCAGACACTCAAGTTTCTTCTTTAAGGAAAACACTATCATTTATTTGTGCAATCACTGATGGAACAGCTAAACTACTTATAAAACAGTGTATTGAAAGCAATGTGCGAGGAACTTGGAATGTGTTGAGAATTTATTCCTGCAAACTTACTTCGCAAGAGGAGCCCGTGTATCCAGGAGGACACTGACAAACTTCCACAGCTGTGGCGAGGCTTCCGTCAGTAGGATAGGGCACCGCAGATTCAAGGCCCACCGAGCCCAACCTATAGTGGGAAGGAAAAGAGAGGGTACATAGCTTGAGGACTCCTAGAGAAATAAGAATGGAAACATAGGTAAACTGTTTGTGTTGAGAAAGACAGCCCAAAAATATCCATAACTTGAAGCTCTGGTCATTCCTTAAGTCTGTCCAGCGCAAAGTGCTTGCCAGCACTCCCACTCTCAAATGCTGAAAAGGTACAAGAATATTCCTGCTCACGTCTTGAGTTCTGGATGTGTTTTGATTTCCTTTTTGGGAGGAGATAGTTTAAAATAACACAGTTGAAGGTGTTTTTAAAACAGAAAACATTCACATGATGGTTCGACTCACTTTATTTATTTATTTTTTTTAAAGATTTTATTTATTTATTCGACAGAGAGAGATCACAGGTAGATAGAGAGGCAGGCAGAGAGAGAGGGAAGCAGGCTCCCTGCTGAGCAGAGAGCCGGATGCGGGACTTGATCCCAGGACCCCGAGACCATGACCTGAGCCGAAGGCAGCGGCTTAACCCACTGAGCCACCCAGGCGCCCCTCGACTCACTTTAATATTTAAACTAGAAAAATCGAAAGAAGACAATATTAATTATCCAGCGCGAGCTTTTATTAAACTGGAAGGAAAGGGGCGCCTGGATGGCTCAGTTGGTTAAGCTTCTGCCTTTGGCTCAGGTCATCATCCCGGGGTCCTAGAATGGAGTCTCACATCAGGCTCCCTGCTCAGCGGGAAGCCTGCTTCTCCCTCTGTCTGCTTCTCCCCCTGCTTGTGTTTCCTCTCTGGCTGTCTTTCTGTCAAATAAATAAAATTTTAAAAATAAATAAACAAATAAATTGGAAGGTAAGATGGAAGAAAAGAAGGAAGCTAGTCTGACTTCTTTTTTCTCAGAAACAAATCTGCATACTGATAGTTAAAGTTTCTTTAAAAAAAAAAAAATTAGTCACCATACAGTACATCATTCGTTTTTGATATAGTGTTCCAAGATTCTCATTTTCATACAACTGGAGCACTGGGTGTTATATGCAAAGTGAAACTTTCACGTGCTATTTTTCTTAAATTTGTTTTTGGCCTCAACTAAAGGCATTGTTCTCTGTATCTGTGGGTTTCATTTCATCAGCACTTTTGTATAATCCAGTGATTTTAGCAGAGTGATTTGGAGTCACTCATTATTTGGGGGAAAAGCTGGTTTGGCCAAATTGAAAAATGTCATTATATTTGCTTTTTATTTATATATGTGGCATTTATGTACATTATATGTATATGTACTTCCCATATATATTTCCTTCCAAAAATATGAAAACTTAATATGAACTAAAAATTTAAATAAATGTTATTGTTGTCTTATTGGCTTTTTTCCATTTCTTTTTCATAAAAGAAATTTTAAAAGCTTCATTATTAACAACACAGACTCAGGAGTCAGACCGACCAAGACTCATATCCTGTCTCTGACATTTACCAGTCCTGTTAGACTAGAAAAAATTATTAATTTCTCTAGGTCTCAGTATTCTCTGCTATGTAGTGAAGATTATATAAGAGTTCATACATCATAAACTTGATTTAGAAATTAAATGAAATACAATGAATATATAATGAATGAATATAAAGTTCTTGATTTAACATATAACACATAGTAGGTGACTATTAAATAGTAGGCATTTTATTAACATTATTCTTGTTGACTGTTGAGAGGGTATAGAAAATATCTACAGGAGTACTAAAAGAAATACTACTTGAATCTCCAAATCTAGCTTTTTGCCATTTTAATACATTAAAACAAATTTTAAGTAAACTTCAAGGGTACAAAATTAATTGATGGCTATTGACTAGTGGTAAGTATTATTTCTTAAAATTATTGATAACCTCCCCTAACACAACATTATGTGCCTTCTTTTAACTGTAAGAAAGATGAAACCAACTCTTGCATTTTCAGTTGCTTTCCAAAAGAGTGGTAGTAGATTTTTATTAATCAGTGATTCATGTTTATCAAGGAACTTCAGAGATTTGGAAATCTATGCTGTAATCAATCCAGACAACAAAGCTAATAGGCTCATTTAATGAATCTTCAAAAGTAACAACCTTTAACCAAATTATAAACTTTTCAGCTAATAAATTTCTAAAAATATTACTGTTTTGGGGCACCTGGCTGACTCAGTCAATAGAGCATGAGATTTTTAATCTCAGGGTTGTGACTTCAAGCCCCACATTGGGCATGGAGTCTACTTAAAATTTAAAAAAAAAATACATTAAAATAATTATTGTGTTTACTCTCATTTTACTAATACCAGACAGTTGATGGTACCTTGGAATGTGTATGACCTCAGACATAACCAAGAAGTTGAAAAGAAAAATCAAGGCAATTGGATGGAATCTTCTTGGGTGCTGAGTACTAACTGGTATCTACTAAAGGTAAGAGACTTATCTTTAGCCACAGATTAATTCATTGAACACTACTTCTTCAATGCTTTCTTCTTTGGGGGTATAATCTGGACAACCTAGTAGAAGGTCCTAAAATGTTAAGTGTTAAAAATCACTCTCTTACAGTACTCAGGTTATGTAGAGATTTTTGGGAAAATCCCTAAATGGTCATTTTCTAAGCACCACCAAGTAAACTTGTACAAGAAGTATCACTGGAAATTCTTCTTTGTTTTTTTCCACTGGGGTGAAATTCATATAACATAAAATTAACCATTTTAACATGTTCATTTAGTACATTCATAGTGTTGTATACCCATAAACTTCATTTGGTTTCAAGCATTTTCACTGGCCCGTGGGAAAACCCTATACCTATTAAGCAGGCACTTTCTATTCTGGCCTTTCTGGTAGAAAGGTAACCCTGGTAAACCACAAGTCTGCTTTCTGTCTCCATGGATTTAACATGGATAATTCTGGATATTTCATATAATTGGAGTCATACAATGCATGACCTTTTGTGTCTGGCTTCTCTCTGTTAGTATGTTTTCAAAGTTCATCCTTGTTGTAGCATGTATCAGGGTATCATTCCTTTTTATGGCTGAGTAATATTCTACTGTATAAGTACCACTCAACATATGGTTTGAATTACTAAGGAGAGTACTCGCTTGTGTCGACATGAGCTTATGAGCTACTTCTCATAAAGACCCTGTTGGATCATCTGTATACCTCACCAGATCATCTCAATACATGCTCAATACATTTTTGTTTGTTGGATGAATGGATAGATGGATAGTTGATAGATGGATAGATGAATGGGTAGGTTAATGAATAGGTGAATGGAATGTAGTTGTTTTATAAAATACTAACATACTCCCAAATAAATGATAGACTAAAGCCTAATATCAACCCTTCAGATAAATAAAGTCAGAGAAGTAAAAGACAAATTACTCATTTGATCTGGCAAAAATAAATAAATAAATAGAAAAATGTTAGAGTTAGAACTTGAGGTCAGAGGTCAGAACACAACAGAACAAATTGTGACATCTTATTGCCTGCAATTAATGGACTGTCACAAGATTCACTTAGATTTCTGATCACTTTAATTTCAGAATTAGATGATTTCAGGATTGCTATACTAGTTTACTATCACATAAAGTACTGCCACAATTTTCTAAACAGTAGACTGGTCAATTGTATATACAGTCCTAGGATTTTCAATATAAAATTGAGTATTGGAATGTTTTAAAATAGAAAAGTGACTAATAGATTACTTTAAGGGAGAATTTAAAATATAACAGAACAAAAACAAAAATATTTCCAATGAATTGCCAAATTTCATTTGTCTTTTGAACAACAGATGTTCCTCTCCTTAATCTGTGTAACCATTTTGAGCTATGAGAAATTTCAACATTCAAACATCTTTCCCAGCAATATCCCACATTAGCATTCACTGAGCAGATCCAACGTTCATCAGGTTCTGCTGTTGGTAAATGGGATTTTAATGTGTTTAACAGTTTTAAGTGTTACTCATAAAGAAGGCTGCAGGTTTTTCCCCCCCTTCAATATGGACATGTTCTTTTCTTGATACCAGGCTGCATTCATTTAAATACATAATGCTGGTAGGAATAAGGTACTAAATTTTAGAAGTGCACGGACTATCAAAGATTTGTCAACTTAGTCACATGCTTTAGTTGGCTCTTTCCCTTTATTCTTATGACTTGGAAATATGGATAAAATGATGAAGAGAAAAGACACAATTATATAAGCTTGTACTGAAAATATTAGAATCATATCAGAAACATTATTCTGTTACTGACCTAAAAATCATTCTCAGTATTTTTGTTTCATTATATTTCCACCAGAGTTAGATAGGTTAAGCTTTACTAAAATAATAGTAACAATAATATATAAAACAAATTATTCTTTGAAGCAGTAAGAACTATGAAACTATGATCATAAAATTCTTTTAAATAATTTTTCCCCATCTTTTTTTTTTTTTTCTATTAAAGGCATCCATTTAATTCTACTTAAATAAATGTAACTTTGGGCGAGCCACCAGAGGAAAATTTTATTGCTGTTTCAGGTGCTTTATTCTATTTCATTTCTGTCAAAACCTAAGATGATGACTCAGAACTTCCCATAGTCTCTACCTTGTGGAAGTTCCATCAAGCACCACTCAGGGGGAACTGATAAATATTACTCCACTCCTTAAAAGGCAAAAAACCATTTAGTGGCCCAGGCAATATCTGAGTGGGCCATCTGAGCAAGACCTAGACATTCCTACCATCATTTTTAGCTCCCCATCAAGTAAGGGAAATAACTGACAGGATTGGATCCCACTGAAGCCATTCACAGACATTATATTATGATAATATGATAATTCATCTCTTCCTTCTTAGCTCTACCAGTATGTACTGGGCACAGTTCTAATGTAGTATTTATTATACTACTGTAAATGCACATATCTGCTTTCCATTATGGAGTATGCCTTTTCTTAATTCAGTGATCATTTATCCACCATCATATCCTCTTTGCTTAGCTTAGAACAACCAAATCATAATAATTACTGCTTACTGAGTGTCTGCCATAATGGGGCTTGACAGACATCTCATTTAACTATGAGCGAATGCAGTGTGGTAATTGTGTTATTGTCTCCATTTACAAACGAAGAATCTGAGACTCAGAGAAGGGTTGTGTCTAAGATAACACAGTTAACCAACAGTGCAGAACAGAATCAAACCCAAGCATGACTACAAAACCAATGAGCATCTTGTGATCCTACATTGTCTCACAACATATTGCTAAATAGTGTGTCAGGTGTTTTTGGTACATGATTTTCTCACCTAGCCTTCAATCTTGAAAGTTAGACATTGCTTCTGCTATTATACAGAGGAGGAGACTGAGACTTAGATATATGTAAAAGGCACTGAGTAAATGCTGGCACGCTGGCAGACTGAATGAATCCATTATTTACAGAATTGATTTGGCTGGTAGTCCAAGACAATAGCAGGGAAACACAGGTGGGTTTAAACCCTTTACCAAGAGCCCAATACCTAGTGAGTTGCATAATTTTTTTTTAATTTTAATGGCTTTATCAGTATAATTTCCTCAAAAAATGATACCTGTATCATTAATTTCAAAAGGTAGATGTATACTATGCTTCTATCAACACTATTACTATAATCATCAAGAGGCTCCTTTATTTATAAGAGTTTTTCTAGATTATTTATTACATAAATTCTGTGTAATGTTTTTGGTACAACCCCTCAACACACATTTACTCATATGAAGTCATATGAAGATATCTTGCCTTGAAACAATTCTGAATTCACTTTCAAACAATAAAAACACATAAAGTGTATCATGATAAAGTTATGACGGGGGCTCAATTATGCTGTGGTAACAACTCCATATTCTTAGTGTCTTAACAGAAAACAAAAAGTTTACTCTTGCAAAATCCTCCACAGTTCTGAGTGAGTGATGGTTAAGGGCGGCTGACCTCTATATGCTGTCAATACTTCAGGTAATTTTTATCTTCTGGTAGGTGGATAAGCTCCAGAGAGTCTCATACTAGCAATTCAATGCTTTTCTTGTGTGTGTGTCCGGGGCAGAGGGAGGAAGGCGGCAGGGGGAACTCACTCCCACTCACGTACCATTGTCTAAACCAAGTCATATGACCATATCCACCCTCAGAGGTTAGGGAAATATAATACTACGAAAGGAGTTGTTTGGATCTGGGTATTTACCCAAGGAAAATAAAAACACTAATTTAAAAAGATGTAAAAATCTTATGTTTATTATAGCATTATTTACTACAGTCAATATATGCAAACAAACTACGTGTCTAACAACAGATGAATGGATAAAGAAGATGTGGTAATAGATACACAATGGAATACTACTCAGCCATAACAAATAATGGGATCTTACCATTTGTTACAGCATAGGAAGCCCAAGGGGATATTATGCTAAATTAAAAAAGTCAGACAGAGAAAGATAAATACCATATAATCTCACTTATATGTGGAATCTGCAACACAGAGCAAAGGGACAAATCAACAATTGACAACAACAAAGATGGAAACTGGCTCATAATTACAGAGCACCAATAGGTGATTGCCAGAGTGGAGGGAAGTAGGGGATAGGCAAAGTAAGTGAAGGGAACTGAGGTACAAACTTCTGGTTATAACATCAATAGGTCATGGGGATGAAAAGTATAGCATCGGGCATATGGTTAATATTATGGCAATAACTTTGTATGGTGAGAGATGGTAACTATGCTTAATGTGAACATTTTGTAATGTATATCATTGCTGAATCACTATGTCATACAACTGAAACTAATGATAATATATGTCAACTACACTTCAATGAAGATTTTAAAAGTAGATAAGTAAATAATAAAATAAAATAAAAAGGGAGGGGACTGGAAATTTTGATGAATTGAACTAATGTCTGCCATAAAGTAAAAGAAAAGAAAAAACCACAGATCTAACACCTGAGATATTTAAGAAAAGCTGAACAGATTCCTTGGCTTGAGTTAAATATCAAGGGTGCTACTAAAGCTAATGTTTAGACAATTTAGAGGAGAAAGATGTATGATTTGGTTAGGTTAATTTCTATTTCTAACAGAAAGATGAAATTTTTCTGTTCTTATTTTCATCTTACCAATGAGGGCAAGAAGAAAGAAATCAATTAATTTTATTGTATGAGCCTCTCAGCATTCTGGAAAAGAATGACAGTAAAAATTGTCACCATTTTGGAGCTATCACTGTATGCTTTATTCTCCATGTCTCCAAAGTCTTAATGGTACTTGGAGAAAATGGTACTGCTTGCAGTGACTAAGGTCAGAGAGAAATGCTTACAATTTGTGCGTCCATTCACCATTAGCAAAATGCCTTTGCAGCCCTCTAATTCTATTCTCCTGGTGACCTTTGGAAGTTGGCAAGGCAATTGTCCTCCTCTGTATTTCACAGACGAGGTGATTGAAATTCAAAGAGGTCAAAGCTACACTTATGTTTACAACTATTAAATAGCTGAATTGAAAACAGAAGTCAAAATCCTGACCCACAGGCTAGTTCTCCTTCAACTATTCATCTGCATCTAACCACACAGCTGGAGGAAGGGAAGTCCCCTGTGCTGAGAACTACCAGGGAAATAAATCTTCCTTAAATATCACAAAAACACCAAGTTTTGTGGGGATGGCTTCAATTTACTTGTGCTTACATACAAACTGGATGCTAGGTCTGAAGCCTACTGTGCAAGACAAGTTGAAATCAATTCAAGTGATGTTTCACAAATATGACTCAATCCACTTGGAGATCAAAGAGAAATAAAATACAGCAAGTTCATGGAGTGGGGATTTAGGCTGACTGTTTACCTGAAATGGGTAGGCATTTCAAATCTGATTTTGGGTTTTCCTTCTAGAAGGACAGTGCTCTAGGTAACGTAGGCTGCAGAAAGCAGCCACCTACTAGTATGGATTAGCTCCAGTGTTGTTCCCGTACCCTTGCTCTGTGAACATGCCACTCATACACTTCGCAAGGCATCCAATGAAGCTGATGATTTTGATCGGTAGACACTGAAATTACCTGATATAAATCAGGAGGAAATGCCTTTGGATTAACTAGTCTGAGAAGCAAGGCTGACAAAAATAAATAAGCCCCCTAGCTGCTTTTTGTCAATTTGGTTGTCATTCACATTGAAAGCCAGAGGACTCATCTCTCTGTACTGTTTAAACATCATGACAATCTCTATTTACTAAATGGGAGAAAACATAATTAATTCCTAAGTGCTGCTTCACATCTTCATGGCATTTTAACCCAGCTTCCAGCAGAATTGCCTATGCAAAAGAGGTACACTGTTTGACAATAGTTCTGTTTATGAATCTGCAGTCCTCTCCTTTGGGAGATGTTAATGATGATTACATTTAGTTGAAATGGTACAAGTGAAAGACAAACTAGGCAGCAGCATGAGCAAATGATGGGAGTGGGGAAGCATCAGTATTAAAAACAAAAAACAAAAAACATACCCTCCTGTAGGTAAACCAGTATTGGAGACATTCCTTTGATTCTAATTATGTCATGTTGTCAGTTTTGGGTTATGTTTCATCATCTAACTCAATCTCATCTGGGGGGAAGTTGGCATGCTATCTTGTGTGTATTCAGGAAAACAGCTCATTCAGACATAGTTGAAGTTCACAGTTCATTGGATAAATACATCACTGTTTTTAAAATGGAAAGCATAGCAGCCTACAGTTAGTCGGATATGAGAATGTTTGGTTCCAGTCAGAAGTTCTCTCTTTAAAGAAAAGAATGGAAAACAACCAATTCCAGTTAATGAGCACTTTCCATAATTACCACATATAATTTTCACAACGACCCTGAAAGGTAGACACTATAATCTCCACTTTACACTTGAAGGAACCAAGTTTCCGCAAGGACCAATCACTTGCCAAAGGTCACACATAAAATAAGCAATTCAGCTCACTGAATTCCTAGTTAGGTTGGCTCCAAAGCTCATACTTGTTCCTTTACATCACACAGCCATCTCAGCCTTTTATAAAGAGACTTGTGATTATTTAGAGGAAAGTGTTGAGATTTCTTATTACAAAGTATATACTATTAAGCTAGATACATGTTAATCAATTCATGGAAGAAAATACTTTACAAACTACTTTCTAAATATGACTACCCTGGAGTTATACGTCTTTAGTTTCCCACAATCTGAGTCATCATAATGGAGATTTTAATTTCCAGCATAGAATTTCTCAGAATGTGGATTATTTTTCATCACACTCTCTGGCCAAACTGTGAAGGAATTGTCAATACTAGAAAAGACACATTCCAAAAACACATTCCTTTTGTGTATTTCAATTTTAAAGTTTTACTAGAAACGCCTTTCAGAAAACTAGTGCTCGACTCTTATCTACATCTGAAGGAAACCTACAGACTTCAAAGTCACTCTTACCGAAGGCCTGTTTGGTCTAAAGGAATTGTGCCAACACTGGGAGATGTAGTTCTTGAGTTTACCTGAAGATGGCATCCATCCCAAGGCTGTACGTGATTTGTATGAGGACTCTCTTCAAATTCGCAAGCACTGTCATCAACTCTCTTCTACTGACTGGGGAATTTGTGCCATGAATGGTAAACAATTCTTCTTTAAGTGACAATACATGAGTATGTTCTTCATACGGTTGCAGATACGCCTCATCTTGGGCTGTGCCAATTCTCAAGTCATTTCCCTAAAGGGAAAAATAAAGTACAAAAGGGCAAAAGTGTAAAAGGTTTAAAGGGTAAAGAGTATGCATATTTGGATGTGCCACTTAGTGACTTATCCTCAGTAGATTTTTAATTCCAGGCTGGCTTTCCTTTCATTCAGTATATTTCTGGCATACTTGGAAGTAAGAGAAGGCAAATTAACTGTTAGCCTTAACCAGATGAAGGACCAAGTATAAGATTTGTTATGCATGACCTTGCTTCCACCATTAACTGAAAGATTCTTGGAACTCATACATAAACGTGTGATTACAAATACTTTGATTTTACGCAAGTGCACAGTAACTGCATATTTCAAATATATTATTTTTTATGGTGAATGTGGGTTGTATAGAAAAATAGGAAAGAAAACTTACCACAGTGTAGTGTCATAAGCTTTCATTTGAAATAACTTTTCTCTATGGGAAAACAAAAACAAACCTGAAAAGCTCTGGACTCTAGTGTTCCCAAGAAGATAACGCATCCTTACATGGAATGTACGGACTGACCTATGACTTTTAGGTTATCCTTCTTCTCTGAGTTCATTTATACTAATAATATAGAACTTCACAACATTTTACATTTAGAGAATCCCTTTTATCTTGAAGGAATTCCTAGACACACTTCTAGTTTCATAGACACACACACTTGCATACATATATATGTAGTAATATGTATCACCCAGATCTTTTCACCTAATATTGGAAATATGTATGTTATGGGAAGAATTCTGTCACTGATTTATATGCGTGAAATGTTCAAGGCAAAGAACAACAAGGCATGGTACTAAATCAACATTAATCCATTTGGAATCACAAATGTGCATGTAAGTGTGTGCCTTTGAGACTGTGTGAGTGTTGGAGGAAGAGTATGAGAAAAGGGGCAGAGAGCCTCTAAGATATCTTTAGGCCTTCAGCATTCTGAAATTGTCCATGGCCCCCAAATCCTGAAAGCAGTTCTCCTATGTCTTTCTTATCTAAATTAAGAGTTTTGAAGTCAAGATTTAACTATACCTAAATAAATAGTTTCCATTTGCCTCTGCCTAATATAAACAAAGAAGTAGATTATAAAATCTATTTGGAAGCAAGGAAAGATGAAAAGAATTGAACTATGTAAATCAGCATTTGGCTAAACACTTGATCATACTTCTAATCTTAAGAATATGGTCAGTATGTTTTTATTTTAAATTCTAAATCTGGTCTGAGGGTCTACTTTAACATTGGAACCTAATGAATATGCTCAATCTTTTAGATATATCTCAGGGTGAAACATAACATGGGCATTAAAAAATTTCCCAAGATAAAAGATTCTCTATGTCACATGTAAATTAATGTCAAAACCAGTCAGGTAAGGGATAACTTAAGAGTGTTAAACAGCTGAACATAAATGATCTGCTCCATACTTTACCTCTAAGATAACCACAATCTGGAGTACACGTTCTGTATCTTCTTCTTCTTCTTCAAAGTCATATGATATGGTAAATGTCAATTGTCCTCCAGCTGCTGTAAGCTACAACAGAGGAGATGCATAATCATTACAAGATAGGAGATGGGCTATTAACTCATATTTTACTTATTATTTTAAAATCATTTTATTGTTCTAGAGGGTAGAATTTGGAAGAAACAGAAATTACAAGAGTGCAGAGTGAGAATGATAGACATTTCTTTAGCAGTAACCTTTATACGAACCTTACCCATCAACAGCAAGCCTGACATAAATATAAATTCATGTATTGTTTTTCCCAGTATTGCAGGCTTGCTGAAATAGGTTAAGCTCCATGAAACCAAAAACAGCCCCTCCTGTCATTTTCCTCGTCTATAACTTAAGCTTTACAATTCCCAAGCAGAGAAGGATCTTTGTCAAAATTGGGAGATTTCTACCCATCCCTGAGGGTCACTCACTTTCTGTTGGTATGAACACTTTCAACAAAGACATCACTCCATTTGACAGTAACTTTCCATAGACTATAAGCTAAACTTGGAAATGCTGTGGGTCAGAGCAAAACAAGAGTAGCAGCAAATTTTATATTATGATACAATTCAATCAAAACTCCCAAGGAAGATACGCTTTTCCCTGTGCAATCAAATATACTTTGTTGGAATGAATGTTATTATCCCTTTTCATTAAACAAACTTCTTTTCTTCCACTATGCATGCCAAGTCCCATATAATGGATGCTTGAGGTTTACATCTTTGACATTGACAGTAACCTTGCAGAAAGGGAAAAAAAAAAATAGGAAAGCAAGATCATTTATAGGACAGGAATCAACACTGGAGCTTGAGTGACAGATTTGATGCAAATACTGCAGTCCTTTTTTTAAAAATTCCACTCCAGCATTGTAAATAAAGACATTCATAAAACAAAGCTGATGATTTGTATTCTGCTGTTTCCTCCATGCTGACACACACAGCCCCAGCTCAGCAGCCGTTGGCTCTCCATGGCCTCTTACTGTGGACCCTGACCACAAAGCAATTCCCAGCGATGCACGGGATGGAGGAGGAGGAACCCGGATTCCTCTTAGAGTTGTTCCGTGGGGAATGGCACATAACTTGCCATGGCTGATTAAACAGGGTTTCCAAATTGCAGCTCTGCAATGTCTTCTAAGAGCTCATTACAAGGAGCTCTAGTAGGAACTGGTATTCAGAAAACTTTTATTCCCTGTTCCACTGAGAAATAGCACTCCTCTAATGTCTTTTCATATATAAAATAATAAATATCTGCCTGGACTATAGCACTTGGCAGTATTGTGAGTAATGAAGGTTGAATCTGTATAACAGGTTTTGGGTTCTATTAAGATAAGCATCCTAAATATTACCTTGCCTACTTGTTCAAAATCAGCCAGACCATTTTCTCAATGAGAAAAGTCTAGACAGGAAGCAGGAAAGAATGCTTTATAGATTTCAAAGACTGAACTATTTAGAATTTTCTTCATTTATAAAAATATTTTGTAGAACTTAGGGTTGGAGTTTGGGAAAAACACCAGGATGTAGATTTATAATGTTGCAAAAACTTTTGAGCTTCCAAATATATTTTGATCATTTAAAATTTGGACAACATGCTTTTATTTATTTATTTATTTATTTATTTATTTAGGGGAATGTGTTTCCCTAAAAGAAAAGGAAAAAAGATCCATTTTAATTCATAATTTCTTAATTTAAAGTTACACAAATGTGAGGAACTCAGAATGAAAGGTAATGCCTATTTTGCTCATAAGTGCCAAACTGAGTGTAATTTGAATATCCAAGCTTTTTTCATTTTTTAAAGATTTATTTATTTGTTTGAGAGAGAGCACAAAAGCATGCACACACATGCGCAAGGGAGGGGTAGACGGAGAGGAAGAGAGAGAATCTCAGGGGACTCTGCATTGAGCTTGGTGGACTGGGGACTTGATCCCATGACCCTGAGATCATGACCTGAGCCAAAATCAAGAGTCAAACATAAAACCAACTGAGATTATACAGGAGCCCCAGAATATTCAAGCTTTTAAGGCTTTAGATGAAATAGAAAAATGTTTGATTTGTTACAACATTTCATTTGTTTATGTTGTTTCTATACCTACTCATAATAATTATAAAGTCAAATAACATATAAAATAATAAGGGAGGAATGAGGATGGAAATGGGAAAAAGAAACAAATACAGAAAAAGAAAGGGCCCTTTGGCAGGTCAATCATAATATAAAACAAGAACTAAGGAGTAGAATTAATTCAACCTGTTCTTCTGAGGGCTTATGATAATAATAGTAATAAAAATGAAAACTTGACTTTTCACTCACATTTCTTAAAGCAAATTTTCCCCAACGCTTTGATACCTATACTTCAGTACTGTTAGAACCAGTTTTGAATCATCTAAAAATTTGCATGAGTGAATCCATTTTCCTTCCACCTACGTTATGTGGAAGCAGACCATTTAAACAAGAGGTATGATGATGTTATCAGCTTTGTTTTTTTCTCCGAGTCACAAATATCAATTTCCATAGTATTAGAATCATTGTCTTTTTCATTCACTTTAAAGCTATATATTTATGGCCATTTCTTTTTCTTTTGTTTAAGATATTTATTTATTTATTTGAAACAGAATGAAAGCACGAGCAGGAGGGAGGATCGATCAGTGGGCGAGGGATAAACAGACTCACCACTGAGCAGGGAGCCCAATGCAGAGACTCAGTTCCAGGACCCTGGGATCATGTCCTGAGCCAAACACAGATGCTTAACCAACTGGCCACCCTGGCATATGGCCATTTCTATATGGCAGCTTAGTCAACTCCTTATTTAAGTTACTTTCAAAAAGGATTGCTTAAGATGCTATCCCACAGTTTAGAAGTTGTCCTTCCCAACAAGTACACACCATTATATGAAAGTCTTTGTAATGAGTCAACTATAAGACAGCATCTTCTTTTCCAAGGGATATTGGTATTTGGGGGAAAAAACCATTGAGATTATTCAGAGTATAAACCGTCCTTTCCTATAGCTTTGGATGAAGAAGTCTCTGCCTCTTCTCCATCTATCCACCACTCCATATGACAGATATCACCTTCACTTGGCTCTTCTGTGTCCTTGCTTTCCTACTCTCCTATAATCCTTTTTTTATCCCAATCCTCAATCTCTCCATCAAATCCAATGTACACAGAAATGCCAATCATCAACCAATTTTATTGTCTCTCCTAAGTATTATCTATGATCTATGGTTATTTATTATTTTCACTGTCAAACTCAGATATAGGATATTGCATTCATTTTCTTTATCCTTACCCATCCAACCTTTCTTATTTTACCTACTGCATCCTTATACCCCTAATACTCCATTAAAAGAGTTTCTTGAAAGGTCGTTTATCAGCTCTATCTAGCAACCACGAATGGACCTTTGGTTCAGTTTTAGTCTTTATTTGTATGTGGCATGTAATCACTCTTAAAATTCTCAACTCCTTTGTCTTCAATTGCACCAAACTTCTGTGATACTCCTTCCTCTGACTGGGTTGTATCACTGTCTCATTTGTAGATACATTTTTCTTTCTAATTCTATACTCCATGTATGGATGTCTCCAAGACTCTTACTCTTTTGGTTACTGTTTCTTATTGACTATTTTTTCCTCTAGTGGATTTTTAAGATTTTATTTATTTATTTGAGAGAGAGAGAAAGAGGCAGAAGAGAGCACAAGCAGGTGGGGAACAACAGGCAGATGGAGAAGTGGGCTGGGAGCCCAACATGGGACTCCATCCCAAGACCCAGAGATCATGAGCTGAGTGGAAGGCAGACGCTTAACCAGCTGAGCCACCCAGGTGCCCCCTCCATTAGATTTAACTATGTTTATACCTGGTTCCTCAATCTGTATCTTCTATCCTGTGCTGTGCTGTGTCTGTGTTAGTTTACTCAGGCTCCCATAATAAAACACCGACTGGGTCCTTAAACAACAGAAATCTGAGATCAAGGCGTCAGAGGAGTGGTTTCGTCTGTAATCTCTCCTCTTGGCTTATAGATGGCCATCCTTATCCTGTGTCCTCACATGGTCTTCTTTTTGTGTTCATCTGTGTTCTAGTTCCTTCTTTTTAAAAGGATACCAGTCATATTGAATTGTACCTACCCTAAATACCTCATTTCAATTTATTTTTATTTATTTTTTAAAAAACATTTTTATTTTATTTATTTGACAGACAGAGATCACAAGTAGGCAGAGAGGCAGGCAGAGAGAAAGAGGAGGAGGAAGCAGTCTCTTCACTGAGCAGAAAGCCCGATGTGGGGATCGATCCCAGGACCCTGGGATCATGATCTGAGCTGAAGGCAGAGGCTTTAACCCACTGAGCTACCCAGGCACCCCACCTCATTTCAATTTAATTACCTCTTTAAAAATCCTTTCTCCAAATAGTCACATCCCAAGATTCTAAGGGTTAGGACATCCACATATGAATTCAGGGGCAGGAATACAGTTCAGCCTATGACAATTTTATACTGAGTGATTTTTTAATAATGTCTGAAACACTCAACATACCCAGTTAATCTTATTATCTGGATCTTCCCAGAAAACAAACTTGATTATTTTCCCAACTTCCATGACCAGGTCAGGTCAATTGTTTTCTTTCTCTATTTCAAATTAGAAACCATAGGTACAACATAATATTGTTTTCTCTGTGTTATTTGTATCAAATTAGTCTCAATCTTATTCTAGTGAAATATTTCTTGTCTAACTTTCTATTTTCACTACTACATCACAGTTAGTAGTGAAAGTAGTCACTAAGTGTTTGAATTCAATTTTCTGACCTCACTCATTACTTCTGTTATTGCCTCCCCTAATGGAGGACCTCTAGTGGTCCTGGGACCACTTCATTCAAGTTTCTACATTTCATTCAAGTTTCTACAGAGTTTCAATACTCTCTAGGATCTATCTAGCCCCTTTTCACAAGCTCTGTGCAGAGGTGGCCCACGGCACTGCAGTAAACTCACAAAGGCACTGTGGGATACTGTCAATATTTAAAGGAAACATAAGCAATACTATGTATCTGTTGGATACCACACAAACAACTAGCTTGAGGTACTTCACAGTTTTAACATGGGAAAACTTTATATTCCTTTCAGTGATATTCTCAAAACATCAAGCTCTGTTTTTGCACTTTCAGCCATGCTGTATCTTTGTCAAGGGAAGTCTTCAGTGGATGCTGTGATAAAA
The DNA here is from genome assembly GCF_030435805.1 of Mustela lutreola. Lineage (NCBI taxonomy): Eukaryota > Metazoa > Chordata > Mammalia > Carnivora > Mustelidae > Mustela > Mustela lutreola. The sequence continues at coordinate 71,900,819 of NC_081295.1, forward strand.
ACCAAATATTGTACAAAAATCAATGCAAAACAGGAATTAAAGATAGCAAACTTGTTTCTAGGTTTAACAAATTGTGTATTACCCGGTGGGTACACAAATCCCCTTTAGTAAGTCATCCTAGTTATTTATGGGGGGGAAAAATTATTATATTGCTTGAAGTTTTGTGCATTATCTTTTTAGGTGGTTGCTCAGTTGTTATAATGCAAATATTTGTTAAGTTGTTTGGCCCTCACTATTGTGGCATATTCAATTGGTCTAGGAGACACTGCAAAACAACAACAACAATAACAAAACAAAGATAGTAAGAGTACCGTACCACAAATTGAAGTTTTGGGATCCGACTTACCCCTGTTTGTACCTACCCATTCTCCTACTTTGATTTGCTTCAACTCATTTTCTTGCTGAAATTTCTCACTCCTACAGCTCTCTGACTATTCAAATGCTGCTTTTCTTGGGGTGCCTGGGTGGCTCAGTGGGTTAAACTTCTGCCTTCGGCACAGGTCATGATCCCAGAGTCCTGGGATCAAGCCCCACATCGGGCTCTCTGCTCCACGGGGAGCCTGCTTCCCTCTCTCATTCTCTGCCTCCCTCTCTGCCTACTTGTGTTCTCTGACTGTCAAATAAATAAAATCTTTAAAAAAAATGCTGCTTTTCCTTCTCTGGTTGGCTAGTGTCCCACTGGTCAGAAGACTGAGGAGGAAAAAAGGGTTTCTCAGTGGTATTCTCAAAGATTCAGGGGCAACCACAGCAAATAAGAGAGTTAAAGGACTCTAAAACAGGGACAGCTCTGCATCAACTGTATCATCCATTAATGCTGGAGAATGCGTTCTAACAACACATCCCATGACATTGGTAAGTTACGTGTATCATGTATAACTTCAATTTTCCACAATTTTGGTCTCTGTAGACTCAACTTATAAATTTTATCTTTGAGAATTTCAAATTCATCCATTTTGGGGCCAACACTAGAGCACTGCTTGTATTGCCAATAGAACATTTCATTTTCTCTTGCTACTGAGGAACAAAACTGCCACTCTTCTATTGGCCAGAGAAATACAGTTTTCCACAGACAGAAGTAAGTGTAATTCCAGCTCACATTTAGAAATTCTCCCGTTTACTGGATAGATTATATTTATCAGAGATGAAGTTGTGTTCCTTTTCAATACAAAGAGAAAGTGAATTTAATGAGAATAGTTCATTTTATGAAGGTCTCCAAAGACCTAGTGTTGTATTTTTTGTTTTGGGGGGCTTTTTTCTTTCTTTTTTTTTTTTTTAAGATTTTATTTATTTATTTGACAGAGAGAAATCACAAGTAGACGGAGAGGCAGGCAGAGAGAGAGAGAGAGAAGCAGGCTCCCTGCTAAGCAGAGAGCCCGATGCGGGACTCGATCCCAAGACCCTGAGATCATGACCTGAGCCGGAGGCAGCAGCTTAACCCACTGAGCCACCCAGGCACCCCTCTTTTCTTTTTTTTTTTTCCACCTTTCTTTATATCCATTAAGCAAAATTCTCTTCAAGAAGATTCAGTTATCGGGGCGCCTGGGTGGCCCAGTGGTTTGGGCTGCTGCCTTCGGCTCGGGTCATGATCTCAGGGTCCTGGGATCGAGCCCCGCATCGGGCTCTCTGCTCCGCAGGAAGCCTGCTTCTCTCTCTCTCTCTCTCTCTCTCTCTGCCTGCCTCTCTGTCTGTCAAATAAATAAATAAATAAATCTTTAAAAAAAAAAAAAGAAGATTCAGTTATCAAATTGAGAGGCACTGCAAGGAAAAGGAGTCATTCACTCCCAGCGATGGTTAATTCTAAGTCCTTCATTCTCCTGATCCTCAAATTCACCCCATTAAGAAAAGAGCAACATAAGTAGCTTTTCCCAGGAGTACCTGTTTTAATTCTACCTTCAGGGGAAAGAAACAGCTTGTTTGCAAGTAACATTACAGTTACTATGCGATATATAACCTAATGTCACACATAATAATGTAGTGTGCATGCAGCACATTGCATTAAAGATTTAATGAGGCAGGAAAGTTCTCCCTCATGAGTGGAAAAGGCTAAAGGTAATTCATAAAGCTAAGCTTTACATCAGTATTTAGTATTAGGCTACCTATGTTGTAGCCTCCCCTACCCCCAATCTCAAGAAATATGAATTGAAGGGTGAAGGGTGGGTGATCTATGGTGGACACTATATATGGGGGGAAATTTTTTCTTAAAATAGGATTGGGTTATTGGGTTGTCTGCTATTAGAACATCATCTCTCTTATTCCATTAAATGGGGTGTAAAATTTAACATTTACTTTCACTAACCAGAGCAAATATTTCAGGAGGGATGTACAAAAATCAGAGAGGAAAAGTCTTTGTAATATGGAGCAGGATAAATGAAACGTATATGTTAATTTCAATTTAGCATCACAAACATGGCGAGTGGTTCATCTTTCTAGATTTTGAAGCTCCATAGCCTTAAACTCTGAAAATGTGTCCCTCCCTCCAAAGTGTTTATTGATGCCTCTGTTCATGGAGCTCTCCTTTAACATCAAAACAGAACTTCATGTTTTGTTATATTTTTCTGTACATTTATAACATTGAGATAAGAGCATGTTTCTCTTGTTTCAAAGTTTGTTAATTAGAACGTGTGTAAGGGGATGTTAAATTAGAGAACGGGCAGAATTTACATAGGAGGTCCTAAATTCACATCACCTTAATGCATAGAAAAAGGAGTACGAATTTTGAGGGTCAAACAGAAACAATGCATTCTGGAAACATTGGCTGGGAAGGTCAAGTTAGGTAGTCTAGGAGATACAAAGAGGAAAATCTTGAGGATTTTCCTGCCTGCCTGCCTGCCTTTATTCCTCCCTTCCTTCATTTCTTCCTATCTGCCTGGATTTCCTGCCTCCTTCTTTCCTTTTATCAATCTCCTTCTTTTTTTTCCTCCCCTTCTTCTCCTCCCCACTCTTCTCCTTCTCTTCCCTGCCTCACCAGCTCCAACGCGTCCTCCTTCTGATTATTTCACCTTTAGACCTTTAGCATGGCCACATCCAACTCGATAATTTTGCATTCCTTTGTATTTTGTTATCAGCTAAATTTCTTCAGTATCCAAAATAGGGATGAAAATGATCAATGTGACTGTGCCAAGAACAGTTTTATGACAGGCACCCATCAGAGATATTCTCTGAGTGTGACACCAACTGACTAGTCAATGTTCCTGAAGCCCAGTCTCCTAACTGCTTAGTGGAGAAACCAGTATGAGCTTCTTATATGAATTTGTATAAAATAAAATGTCAACCTCTCTTCAGCATAAGCTTCATGTCTTCCGTATAACAAAGTAAGGCCCAATTTTACATTCTCTATACTCAGTTATGATTCAAAGCAAATGGAACTGTAAGAGTTTGATCGGGTAAGAATGTTTCTGGCTGTAACTGAAAGCCAGACTGTTAGTGGTACTTATATAACAAGAGGGCCATAATTAAACAGATCAAGTTTTTAAATATAACAAACAGACTATTCCCTCCTCCCCCCCCCCAACTTCACATATTTCTACAAACACTTAAATCCATTTGGGAACACTTAAAAATATAAACACTCCATAAAAAGATTTGCTAACCATCATATAGAAGATGATGGAGTATGGTATCCCGTAAACAAATGAAGATTTAGTGTTTCCTCTAGGTTTTCTGACTGAGAGAACTACTCGTTACTTTGTGACATGCACTGATAAGTGTTGAGTTGAAATAACACCATCTCAACAGATGTAGTAAATGGTAGCAGCCAAATTCTCCAAACTATTTTTTGTTATCAGGCCCAGACTCAAAAACAGAATCTTTGCAACAGCTGCTTGTCTTCTGTTTACTTACTTAAGTTTGGATGGAATGTTCCATTAGTACTCTTGCTATGGGTTGGATTAATTTATGTGTAAATATTCAGTACAAAAAATACATGTAATCCATAATTATGCATTGATCTAGTCAAATAAGCTGTAAATTATGTTTTTTTTTATATGTAAGTTTCTTACTGACTAGGAACTTAATATTTTTTTAAAGTTCTCTGCCAAGAAAACAGAAAACTGCATGCTTATGACATACAACATGAATGTTGGTTAAAATAACAACATACATTTTAATCCAAGTTCCATTAAGTTAAAGAGAAACAGGCTTACTATTTTCACATAAATGAATAAACATATTTTATACACTTAAGCACACAAATTCTGGTAAAAAAAAACTTGTAAGAACACTGTAAAAAGGAGATCAATAATGCTATTTTCTATTTCAATTCAAAGTTTAGCTAACTCTCTCTTAGTGCTTAAGCATTTTGTCCTGTAAGAATATTATTAACTTTGCATAGTATATGGCTATTGTATAGCCTTTCCCTTCTAATTGCAAAAGCAGGAATAAACAGAATTCTGTTATAAACAGAATTTCTATCTTTCCATAGGCAATGCTCAATATTTATACTTTCAGGAACATTAAATATGGTTGGAAGGGCTGTATGCTTAAATAAGCTCAATTAATTCCAGGTTATGTTAGTTCAACAGAGGTTATTTTGAAATAACAGTCAACTTCCCACAAGGGCAGATGCCAGAATGCTAGTCCTGGAATACAATTTTTCATTCAAAATTGATCTACCACTCTTCCTTACCTCTTTTCCCTTATTCATGAACTTGGCAGGTGATTCTTTATTACAGCAGTAGAAGCTGGTTATGAATTTGGAAAGAAAAGATTCCCAAAGATGCAATGGAAACTAAGTCACACCCCAGAGGAGAACCAATAGCCTAATAAAATATATTCAAGTGTCATCCTCCAGAATGAACAGATAAAGATTTGCATTAGTTATCTAACATGTCTGTTAATGGGGAAATCAGATATAAATCACACAAAAGATCAAGTTCATGCCTGAAGATTTTTCAGACCTGGTTTTGGATTCTGGTTCTGCCTTTAAATGTTGTATGGCCCTTGGGAATTTGTGGTTTCAGAGTCTCCACTAATTTTCCCTAAAATGAGCTGAATTACACCTACCTGTGAAATTTGATCTTAGGGTGAAATGAGGAAATATACACAAAGTTCTCACTTGGTACCTAGCACATAGTATATAGTCAATAAATAATGTAAATCATACTCTTTTAATAAGGATAATTTTCAAAATGAAAATACATACAAACTTCACACTAAAAATATAATCATAATGATATGTATTTCATGATTCTAAATGCACTTTGCAGTCCTAGGGTTTCTAGAAGAGATCACACTGTTGGCAGGATTCAGACCTTATTCATGTTTTAATGTTTCCCTATGGTACTTTGCATAAGCATCTTACAGACAGTAGATATTGCATAAATATCATCTGAATTTTAATCAAATTCAACACCATATATCATTTCAATGTATTATAGATGGAGAAGGCATAAAAAATCAGGACAAATTTGTACTACCCTCATGAGATAACTTGCCAGTTGTTATTTGAATAGGCCTTTATTGGTTTCTCTATTCTTATTTTTGTCAGTCCTAAAAACAGACCAAAAGAAATATGTCTATTTGAGTTTTCTGGTGATTTGAGCCTACTGCAGGAACTTACCGTACTGCTGACTGGCAAACTCTTAAGTGTGTTTATTTTAAAATAAGGCCTTTTAGCATTTGAGAAGTTTGATCTGAAGTTGGAAGGAAAAATCAATATTTAAGTCATTTAGACATTTACACACATACAGCAACTATATGTCATTACTTTTCACCAGATTCTATATGCTAGGATAATAGTGTAAATTCCAGCACCCACTAATACATATTTTATAAGTTACAAATACATTTTCGATTATGTTCTGATATATTGGCAAACAATGTACTCTCGGTATTAAAAAGACACCCAGCATACAGATTCCAGGAAGCAATGAGCCAAATGCTTATAACTAGTCAGAGCACATTCTTGACACCACCGTTTAAGGGAGAAGTTGACAAATTAGAGATCACCCAAAGAGGTGTGACCAGGATGCTGATGGCTCAAAAAGCAGAACAAGAGGTTTAGAAAGGAAATGGAGATCTTTAACCTTAAAAATAGAAGACATAGAGAAATCATGATTGTTTTCTTCGAATGTCTAAGGGTCTATTTTGTATAATAAAAAGAAAACTTGCTCTGTTTGTCACATAAAATTGAAGTCCATACAAGGAAGTTGGGGGGGATATTTTTTGATCCCGCATAAAAATTAACTTCTAATATCTAGAACTCTTGAAAATGGAATGAGCTTTGTAGGGTGTCCATATCTCTATAGATATATGAATAGAGGTCCAACTGTCTGGGTGTTGGAGAAAGAATGCCGACATCTTCTAAGAGTTTGGATTAGATTTGATATCACCAGCAATTTACAATTCCACCATGTTAAATTTCACAGCTAATTTACTAACAGTTGGTTAATTAAGTATCAGGGTAACTCTTTTCAATTTCTATTGTACAGTACCAATATAGTAATTAGCTTTACATATCTCTGTTCCTTGCTCTGTAGTTTTAGAGATAAAATACTTAAGTGACAGGGCAACATATGTCATTAAGAGAATAGTACTTGCAGAGACGTATCAGAGATTCGGAATGGTATAGTGTGAAAGAGTACAGATTCTAGAGCTAGTCTTCTTGCGGAAGCAGGGAGTAGTCAGATCTCCACTTACTAGCTTTGTGTAACTAGGTAGAGCAAATTATTTAATCTTTCTTTGTATCAAGTCTGCCATCGGGAAAATGGAGCGGATGCAATAGTAAATGACTCATATGGGTGTTGTGAGAACTCAAATAAACAATCTAGAATAGTGTTTGATATTTTATCAATGTTTAGTAAAGGTTAGTTGCTACCATTGTTTTGTTTTTGTTGCCATTTTGAAAAACAATCTCCAAAATTTTTCAACTATTCAGAGCAAGTTCCTCTGACTACCACCATATCATTGGGACACATCAATATGATCTGGATGTTTTAAGCTTGAAGATAAAAACATTTGCCACTTTTTTAAAGCAAGATACAGATAACATAAAAATATGGTATGTTTCAAAATTTAAGGGGACTGAGCCATACAAAAATCCAGTTAATATTTATATTGAACTTTAGAATTGAAATAGCATTGTTGCATCATTTTATTGAATCTCCAAAAATCTTATAGTGTATGTTTATGATTATTGTTATTATATTGTAGACATGTGGAAATTGAGGCCTTAAGAGTTTAAGTTTTACAGTTACACTGTTACTTTGGTGATACTGCGATGTATTCTTGATTTATGCTTACTTTTTAAAATACTTCCCCCTCAAGACATCTCTCAAACACACACACACACACACACACACACACACACACACACTTCACACATTCTCACTCACTCTCAGTGTGCAAGGTGTCTATAATGCAAAGACCATGTGCTTCAGAATAAGATTAACTCTTAGAGACTAAGACTGACCTATTAGAGAATCTTGGTCCATATATTTACAGTGTGACATTGAGCAAATTAATTTAATTCTGGAGTCACTCTGTGCTATGTCAAAAAGAGAATGAAAATACCATCTTCAAGGGTTTTTATAAGGAATTCACTAGAGGAACCATATAAAACCTATTCTCCATGTTCTATACCCAGCATGCAGAATTTCACGAAACATTATTTCATTTTCCCTCCTAATTACTGTGAGAACTCACTAAATTCAAAATAGGTTTGCTAATTTGAATCGAAGTATTTGTGCAGAAAAGAAAAATACTCTGGTTGCTGAAACCTGAAAATATACTATCTTTATTAATAATAATAAGAAAACAAGGTAAACTTTTCTAAAACACTTATTTTTTCCCCATCAGACTAGTAAAGATCTCCAAGTCCGAGATCTTTAGTGTACTCTATTAGTGAGGGGATTAGGGAAACAAGTACTTTCGTGCATTTGTGGTTGTAGGTACAAAATCTATGGGTTCAATTTGGTAATGTCTATTTAAATTACAAATGCATGTACACTCTGACATAACAATTTTAGCTCTGAAAATTTATCCAACAGCTCTACTTGCACATATGGGATATAGCTAGGCACATGATTATTCACTGCAACAATGTTTGTAGAAAAATATTGAAAATAGACCAATGTCCATTAATAGTGATTGCTAACAGACATATTAATAAGGGTAATGATGGAGATGCCACTCTGCAAAGTGCTTTTATATACATTAACTCTTTTAATCCCCCAAACAATATGCACACAGCCTGATGTAACAGGTATATTACTATTATCACATTCACCTTAAAGTTGAGAAAAACTGAAGCATTGATGGATTCCCTAACTTGCTTAAGGTTATAAAGCTGACAGGTGGTAAAGCCAGGATTTGAACCTCAAAGCCTAACATGAAAGTCAATGTTTAGCTTCTTCCAAAACAGCTGAACAAACTTGGGTGCATCCATTCAACAAAAAACAAATAACCAACCAATCAAATAAATTTATACCACACAAACATACATACACACACAAAGAAAATCTTTATTCAATTAATATGGAATTATCTTGATTATATTAAGTAAAACAACTATAATGTGCTTTTATAATATGTATGTCATGTAACCATTTGTGTAAAGTGAGAAAAAATTACATATATATGTATGTGGATGTGTGTGTATAAATATTCATATATATATATATTCTATTAAAACAGAAATGTAAAAATAGAGAAAATAAGAGTTAACCCAAAATACATGATAGTTACCCTTTTGATATTATTTATTCTTAAATTAATTTTATCAGATGGAATGACTAATAGAATCAGCATTGCTATCTGGAATATCTAAAAGAAGTCAAATATTTGTGATGTAAGCGCCTGAAAAATATTAGAAAGTGTGTTTCATAAAGAATGCCTTAAAATATTTTTGTTGGGGTTTCTGAAAGAGGAATACTGAGAAAACACAGTGAAAAGGGGATCAGACCTGAGTGTTAGCCAGCCTTGCACAAACCAGATGTATAATTTTTTTTTAAAGATTTTATTTATTTGACAGACAGAGATCACAAGTAGGCAAAGAAGCAGACAGAGAGTGAGAAGGAAGCAGGCTCCCCGCTGAGCAGAGAGCCTGATGTGGGGCTCAATCCCAGGACCCTGGGATCATGACCTGAACCGAAGGCAGAGGCTTTAACCCACTGAGCCACCCAGGCGCCCCCAGATGTATAATTTTTAAAGTATTTGTTCCTTAAGAATGAAGTCAAATCCAAAGTATAGACTATGGAAGTAAAGAGAGCTGACATGATGTCTCAGCTCATGGGAATCTCATGGAAGTATGACTTTGAACAAATATTTGTCTCCGTGAGCTCTATTCTACGTCTACTCATCTCTACTGTGAAAATTCCAACACTTTCCCTGCTTATTTTATTGTGTTAAGATTTATACAATGTACTATTTATTAACACATTCTAGAGACTACATATATTCACACTTTTATTATTTGATACCTTTAGTTCTAAAATCCCTTGTCCTAAATGACAACAGAAATCTCGTGTCTATCAGATCATACAATTTCAACTAGACATTTATGACTTCTTGCTTCAGTATGGAAACCCTCTAATATGCATAAACTATTGCACTCAAGTAAACACATTACATGGTATTTTAGGTTTTTCTTCCCTTCATTCTTTTTTTTGTTTCTAGTAGATAAATCACTAGAATAAATTGTCCTCACCAAATTCTATAAGTTTCATGGGGCATTTACTACTAAAGGCAGGTCAGACTATGGCCTCCCTGACTAAAAACAATAAAACAAACAAAAAAAGCACCCCCCCCCCAAAAAAAAGACAGAAAGAAAAGGAAACTATACCATTAAGTCAAGGAAAAACAATGGCCAAGATTTCAAAATGAAGCTGAGCATTTTTCACAAGCTATATGAGAAAGTTTATAATTTTTCTACTACGATCCCCAATTCCCATAAACTATAGGAACAAAGGGAATACAGACAGTGTTCTTTACTATTTTCTAAGAAAACAGAGTTCCTGCCATATAAAGGAGACAGACCCTCAGGACACTCCAAAGTTCCTGCTAAGAGTTCAAAGAGGGCCATAAAAGCAGTCCTATCAATCACAACATGAAACACTTTCTCATACTCTCATGGGGGTGTCATATTTATGCAGCTTTGGACACTTATTTTCTTCATGTATTTTATATAAACTCAACAACTATATGCTTCTTGGTGGGGGGGGCAACATCCATGCATTCTGTGAACTTTAACATATTGTATTGAATTTTGTAGTGTGTATTTCATTTTATATACTATTTCTAAAAGGTTTTTAACATTTCTGTTGTTTCTTTTTCTTCTCAATCATAACTGAACATCCCTCCCACACAGACCAGCTGTTTCTCCATTTAAAAGAAGGCAAGTAATTTAACATCCTAAATACCAAACTGCATCTCAAGGTCAGAGTCAAAAGCTTTTATGTCTCATTAATTTTCAAGCTCTTCATCAGTTTTTCTCATTGAGCTACCATTTATATCTTGGTATGTAGAAATGCATAAAACTTGTGTTAAAATGGAAGGTTCTCTCCAGCTATTAAACTAATATAAAATATTTTCAATTAAATAGGCAGTAGTTCGTATACTTTGTAAATGGCAACAGCAAAACTTCAAAAGCTTTTAGGTCCATTTACCAGGACCTCCTACCCACCCCCTCCCCACCGCCCTGCCAACTGAAGTAGATGAAAATCATCTCCTTGAGTCAATCCATGCTCTGGCTCCTGAGACATAAAAATATTGACCTTCATCTCCTAAATCATACCATTTAGGTTACTCATGTAATGCTTAGAAATTATACATTTTAAAATATTAGCTATTTCTTAGAAATTCACTAAAAGTGCATAATAAAAAACCTACATGCATCACCATTTGATTTTCAGTAGTCATTTATTCAATAACAAATAAGCTGTAGTTCAATAAGATAAACAACCTTGTATCACTTTAGAATTTAAGCAGTATTTCTGAAAGTAATCATATATACAGAAATTAACTGGAAATCTTACTAACTTCATTTATTTTCTAACCTATCAAAAGACTTAATTTTTTTTAATCCCCAAAGCACTTATTTTACCATTAAGAAAACATGGCCAGAGATTATATACCATCTGTCCAAGGCCAAATTGCAAATAATGGCAGAGATTCTGGGTGTTGGCTTTCACTTCTATGACTCCATGGATTTTTAGATACTATTGCTTAGAACAACATGTTTTCTGTTCTATTTTATTTTGTTATAATGATTTTAAAGCAAGGTCCCAAATTATTTGACAGTCATCCTATTGAGTGTCATTGGGGTCTTTATCTCCTGTCTTGAATCTAGGTAGGTTTAACCTGTGAATTATTGTGTGCAACTTCTGAAGTAAGGTCATTAAAGACCATTGAGCTTTTGCCTGGTTATCTGGGGACATTTTCTATTGGAGCCCCACACTGCCAATTACCTGAAGCCACCATACTTGGAGGAAACCCAAACTGCATGTACTGTTCATGCATGCAATGTCTGGTTGTCTGTCTCAGGTGACTCAACCTTTGAGTTATTGTATTCCAGGCATTTGATGTGTACATGAAGAAGCCTCCAGCTTCTTCAACTCCCCCACAACCATTCAAGTTGACTCTGTTGGGTCCCAAGATATTACTGAGGAAAGAGTACCTATCCTTGCAATGCCCTGTCCAAATTTCTTACTGTAACATTTGTAGGCATATTAAAATAGTTAACATGCACTATAAAGTTTGAGGTGGTCTGTCACTCAGCAAAAAATAACTGGAAAACTCTTAGAAGATCTTAATTCTCTCAAATATGGGTTAAGCACCATTGGCTAGTTTAATAAGTTCAGCTACCTCCAGTCAAAAGCTATGTGGTTCTAAAACTTTGCTTTTCTTAAATGATCTTTCTTTGGAGCTATAATTGTGTCATCGTTTTATACATTATTTTTATAAGCATGGAATAGAATGGCTTTGCACAAATGCTTTTCTGAGTCAAATTTCTTCTTTAAATTCATTCATTCACTAAACATTTACTCAATATATAACCCATGTATTTTAAAACTGACATATTTCAAAGATCTAGAGATGAACAAATATGAATAAAATAATTATTCTTGGGTGGGAGATGAGGGGAGAGAGAGAATTGTTACTTAATTTCTCTTTCTATTTTTCTTCCTACACTTCTCACTTTATAATGAAAGTATTTGGGACTTTATTTATTTATTTCTTTAAGATTCTATTTATTTGTCAGAGAGAGCATGGGAGCACAAGCAGGGGGAGCAGCAGAGGGAGAGGGAGAAGCAAGCTCTCTAGTGAGCAAGGAGCCTGATGCAGGGCTAGATCCCAGGACCCCGGGATTATGACCTGAGCTAAAGGCAGACACTAACTGACTGAGCCACTCAGGCATCTCAGCATTTAGACTTTAGATTAACCCCTGAAAAGGAGCTTTTGCTTCACCTCAGAGTTTTGGCTTTCTGATAATTTGTTGCCAGAATAATAGTTGTCTAAGCTTAATTTTTTGTGGCCAGAATAGTTATTTTATAACATGTTCTCAAGTTTTTAAGTGGTCTAATTTATTTTTTTTTAATTTACACTTGACCATGCTGTGGTCACAGAATAAAAACTAAATATTTTCTGGTTTGAGAATGTTTGAAAAATGTGTGTGTGTGTGCCTGAGTGTGTGTATCTGGTCTCTCCCTCATGAGACTAATTTTTAAAATATTCCTTTGGCATAGACCCTATTTATAAATATAAGATTATGAGAGTACTATTATTTGTTTTTTAATCTTAGTACAATTTATTTGCTAAATGTTTACCTCTTCTTTCCTCACATTTCAGAGACTGAGGAATGCATCAAAGTCTATTGCTACTACAACTGTTTGCTTGCATAGCAATAAAAAGTATCCAGTAATATGAATATTCAAATGCAAGAAGAAATTCATGATATGTTATTATAATCTTCAATAATAACAAAAAACTGCTGGGGGAGACCTAATGGTTTGAATAGTTTCATAGCTATAAGATGAAAATAGGAGCACTTCTAATTAGCAACCTATTCTAAGAAAATATACTAGTAAGAAAAAATTGCCTCCCTGTTTAATCATGTTATTTACTTACTTAAAAATAAGAATCAAATAATTTTTAAAAGAATAAAATAATTTTAAAAAAAGAATAAAATAATTAACCTAAAACAGCCAAGGAATTTCACTATTTCCAAAAAAGTGGTCAAATTTGACAATATATTTTAAATATATTAAAAAGTTTAAAAATGAGAAGGAATATCCAAGCAAAGTATTCTTTATGCAAGATATGTTGGATATAAATTTTTAACAAATCAGTATCATAGTAGACATTTTTAGAGTTACATTATATTTAGCTAATGAGAATTGAAGAAATATTAAAGTGTATCATAATCATCAGGCAAGCACATTCATCATTTTATTAACTTTTCCTAATGTCTTATTTTTAGACACCTGACATTCAAGAAAATGTTATCATTTTTCTTGACCAAATAAAATTCTGCTATAATTTTATTATTACTAGGTAATTTAATAAGCTTAGTTTTACATATGGCTCCATGTTAGTCTTGGCCCTTTTTAAAGCAAATACAAATCCAAGGATATAGTGAAGAGAAATATGTATTTCTCTCTTGGTAGAATTTACAAAATCTCTATTTTTTAAAAATAAAAATAGAAATTTAGGGAAGTGTGGTATCTTGTCAATAGGTGAAAAAGGTGAGGAGAAGCAAGGTTTGCTCTTTTGCAGAGGTGCTCACATACACAACAAGTGAGGGGAAAAGAGCACAGAGGATCTTTGAGTCATCTTGTTAAAGCTCATTGGTTTCTCATCACAGCTTGAGAAATCAAAGCAAAACAACCCCAAACTACAGATGTTCTAGTAGCACAACAATTGGAAAGAACCCATGTTTTTGTCCACAAACTCAACACACTGAAACACATAATGATTCTTTTATTCTAATTCAGTTAGTTCTAAGCTTCCTAGTCCCTGGAATTTTCTTGCTCGTCATTCACATCAGTTTGAACATTCAAAAGTGAATGTGAAACATTTTCACATGAGTCAGTAAGTTCTTATAAAGGTTGAAATTATGAAATTGTCTTTTTAACATTTCAGAGACATGTTTAAGACTTTACTTCCAGTTCTTTTAAGTCACACATTTATGTCTATAATAAACTAGAATAAGACTAACTTAATTTATTGCATTTTGTTCACTCAAATACATAGGCCACAATCTGTAGTGGGCTACAAATGAGCCTGAGATTAATTCAGTTGAGTTGACTGGCAATTTTTTCCCATGCATTTAATTTCATAAAGACACAGAATCAATGATGAGTTTTATGCTTCCTAGTATATGACCTAGGTGGTTTAATGCTTGAATATTTAAAATACATTCTATGTAATTGAGTTTCCTAAATAAAAAAAGTCAATTTACATAAAGTACATTCACTTTTGAATTGCATGTACATTGCATGAAAGTACATAAGCAATTAACAATGAGCATATGAATTTTAACTTATTCACATCAATATAGCTTAATTATAAAAATGCAGTTTTGATTTTCCAACTACTCATAAATGTACTCTCTTAAGTAAACAGTCTGTTGCTTTAATGAAGTCTACTGATCCAATTTAAACTATATCCATGTCAATGGAGTTCTTACTACAAAATAGAGCCCCAATACAGATAGCCCCTGAGTTACGATGGTTTGTCTTTTGACAGTTTTTGACTTTGCAATGGTACAAAAGGGATATGCATGCATTCAGTAGAAACTGCATTTTATATTTTGAATTTTGATCTTTTTTCTGGGCTAGTGATATGTGGTAAAATACTCTCTTCATGATGTTGGGTAGAACAGGGAGTCACAGGCCCCACTAAGCCACATGATTACAATTAAACAACCAACACAACTACTCCGTACTCATGCAGCCATTCTGTTTTTTCCTTTCATTTTTATTCAACAAATTACATGAAATATTTAATACTTTATTATAAAATAGGCTTTGTGTTCCATGATTTTGTCCAGCTGTAGGTTAATGTAAGAGTTCTAAACATGTTTAAGGTAGGACTTAGGCTAAGCTAATAGACTAAGCATGATGTTCCATAGGTTAGGAGTCTTAAATGCATTTTTGACTGATGATATTTTCTACTCAAAATAGGTTTAACAGGACATAACCCTATCCTAGGTTGAGCAAGATCTGTGTAACATGTGTATGGAGAAGAAATACCACTACACATTCTTCTTTCAAGTTACCTCCCACTTTTTTGTTTTATTTTCAACACCCTGACTCTGTGATATAAGTGAAAAACTCATAAAGGTCAGCAAAACCAGGTGGGCTCTGGGTGTCTTCTCAATGATAACAAATAGCTAGACTGGTAGAATTATTATGATGGATGATTCACTTTTGGGGTTTCGATTTGTATGTGCAGAATTATGTATACCTCATTTAAAATGGCTTAATATTTGGACATTAATTACTTGAGGCTACTCTAATGATAGTCTTTAACACAATGCACATACTCCCTGGCCTCACAAATCCATGGACAGACATGAAGACTCCCTGACACTGATATCCAGTAAGAAAAATTCTTAGGCCCCTTTACACCTCAAAAGTAAATCCAGTTTAGTCCCTCATCAATAAATCTGTGTGATGTGGCTGTCAGGAGCCAGAGTCGAGACACAGCTTCACACAAAGCTGCCTTTGGCCCTCAGTCAGATGGGGGAGAGTGGCTTACCTTCACCCTGTGTCACAATCTTTCTCACAACATCTTTAACAAAAATATCACCCTCACTTCCAGTCCTCTGCCTTTATCCCTGTTGAAGTGAGGCTTCACACCAGATTCTCAAGGCCCTACAAGGAGGGGATAGGAGAAAAGGGACACATCCCATGACATCTCTATTATTATTATTATTATTTTCATCTCATTGTCTCCTCCTGGTCTTATCAAAAATAACTCCCACTTTCCTCTATCCAAAGATACATGTATCCATCGATACTGTAATTGTTTCTTATTGCTTTCATACTAAGCTGAGCAGCTGGAAGTTACACAAAGTTATCTCACAGTTCTAGGTCTCACTAAGGTATAATGGTTAAAATCCTGGTGTCAGCAGGGCTACATTTGTTTCTGGATGCTCTAGGGGAGATTCCATTTTCTTGCTCATTCAAATTGTTGGCAGATTCAGTTCTTGTAGTTGTAGAACTGATGTTCCCATCACTTTACTGGGCATTGGTCAATGCCCATTCCTAGCTTCTAGAGCTCATTCACATTTCTTGGCTCATGGACTCCTCCATCTTCAAAGACAACGATGATGGACAAAGTCCCTTTCAGGATTTGAATCTGTTCTTCCTCTTCTTCCACTGTCACATCACTCTGACTCCCTTTTCTGCCTTCCTCTTCTACTTTTAGGGCCTTACGTGATTAGATTGGGCTCATCTGGACAATCCAGGATAACTTTTGGGTCCTCAAAGTTAATCACATTTGTGAGGTTGTTTTTGTTATGTAAAGTCACATATTTATAGGTTCTGAGGATGAGGACATAGACATGTTTAAAGGGATCATTATCCAGCAAACCAATATGTCAAT
Organism: Mustela lutreola; assembly: GCF_030435805.1. Lineage (NCBI taxonomy): Eukaryota > Metazoa > Chordata > Mammalia > Carnivora > Mustelidae > Mustela > Mustela lutreola. The sequence goes on from NC_081295.1 coordinate 71,917,364, forward strand.
AAAAAGAAATTCCAAAGGAGACCCTACCCACCAGCTCTACAAACAGACCCAGATTTACAATTTGCAATCAGTTGTAGTGACAATAATTTTGAATAATAAAAATAAAATATTTTAGGGAGGAGAAGTAAGGAGAAGGAAAAAGAAACTTGCATATATAGATTTGCATACTTGCATATACAGATTATGGTTCCAGGTCTGCACAGTTTTTAGGGAGCAATAGAAGCTACCAGATTAAATCATAACACCTAGAAAAGGAAAGCTTGCATTGAAAACTTTGGCAGGTTTTTAACAAAAGGACTGTAGCCCTAGCAGACACAGCTATAATAAGAGCATATACTTGGTTTATGTATCCAATATCATTTTCCTGAATTTCAAGCAGGAAGAAGCTGCGATTTCCCTAGAATATAAATCATGTCAAAAGTAAGAGTTAAACTCCAAAATAAATTAAGTAAAACTTAAAGTGATTTTCCCAAGCCTAGCACAGATAGACACAAATTAAGACCATATTGTACATATACTCTGCGATCATAATATTCTGCCAAACAAGAAAATGTCTCCTTTAAATAGACAGCTATATTTCTCAGGTTATTGTGCTGAAAGGAAAGAACATTGTATGATACACTTTCAATCACTGGAACTTAGTGACCGCTATTCCTTCTATATCATTTTTGTACTATGTATTTGGAACTTTGTATATATTGTACTGATACAGAAATGGCAACTATATAGAGGTAGATGAAATCTATTCCTTTGTAAGTAAATGTCACTAATGTTTAATGCATGGCACTTCAGATGTTGATAATTTTCTTTAAGCAACTGAATTATTTTATGTTTAAGATGCACTAAACAGTATTTGGATGGCATATTTTCTGTTGGTTTGCTTTTCATTTTAAAAGAAAGTCTAGCCTCTCAATTTTAATCATCAGAGTAAAAGTTAAGATTTGAAGAAAGTGCATGAGCAGTTTCAGGAACTATAGGACAAAGGGATAAAATGTGTTTATGCCTGGAAAAAAAAGGATGTGCTCTACAGTGTTACGTTAGTAGCTAGAAACAACTCGATGTCAACATATACAGATGAAAAGTGAATAGCCATACTATAATACTGCAAAACATTGCTCCATTCTCCCAATACTAAGCACATCTTAATATTGTTTGCTATATAATAGGAATAATGATAATACATAATTCAGAGCACTGTGTGAAGATCCAATCAGATAACTCAGGTAAAACAATCAGCATGGTGCCAGGTATGTATATGAATACTTAATACATTCCAGATATACATGTTAATACTTGATATATTTCAATTACTATTATTATTTTACCATTTATTTATTTTAAATTTATTTTAATTCCAGTATAGATAACATAGTGTTCTATTAGCTTTAGATATACAATATAATGATTCAACAATTCTACACATTACTCAGTGCTCATCATGATAAATGCATACTTAACCCCTTTCACCTTTTTCACCCATTTCCCCACCTGCCTCCCCTCTGGTAACCATCAGTTTGTTCTCTATAGCTAGAGTCTACCTTTTTATTTGTCTCTTTTTTTGGTTTCTTTTGTTTCTTAAATTCCACATACAAGTGAAATCATGTATTTGCTTTTATCCGACTGACATATTTCACTTAACGTTATACTTCCTAGCTCTATCTATGTTGTTACAAATGGGAAGATTTCATTCTTTTTTATGGCTGAGTAATATTCCATTACATATATACTATATCTTCTTTATCCACTCATCTGTTGATGGATACTTGATTTGCTTCCATATACTGGCTATTATATTAAAAAAAATGCTTCTATAAACATAGGGGTGTGTATATTATTTTAAATTAGTGTTTTGTATTATTTGGGTAAATAAACACCCCCTTGTGGAACTATTGGATCACATGATACTTCTATTTTTAATTTTTTGAGGAATCTTCCTACTGTTTTCCACATTGGCTGCACCAGTTTGCATTCCCACCAAAGGTGCACAGGGTTCCTTTTCCTCCAGAGCCTTGTCAACACTTGTTTCTTGTGTTTTTGATTTTAGCCATTCTGACAGGGGTGAGGGCATATCTCACTACAGTTTTCACCTGCATTTCCCTGATGATCAATGACATTGAGCAGCTTTTCATGTGTTTGTTAGCCATATGTATGTCTTTTTTGGTGAAATATCTGTTCATGTCTTCTGCCCATTTTTAAATGGGATTATTTAGGGTTTTTTTTGTTTTTTGCTTTTTTTTTTTTTTTTTGCTATTGAGTTGGATAGGCTCTTTATAGATTTTGGATACTAATCCTTTATTAGATGTGTCATTTGCAAATATCTTTTGCATTGTGTAGGCTGACTTTTAGTTTTGATTGTTTCCTTTTTTTGCACAGAAGCTTTTTATTTTGATGTAGTACCAATAAATGTATTTTTACTTTTGTTTCCCTAGCCTGAGGAGATAGATCTAGAAAAATTTTGCTATGGCCAATGTTAGAGAAATGACTACTCTTCTACAATTTTTATGGTCCCAGGTCTCACACTGAGATCTTTAAGCCATTTTTATCTTATTTTTGTGTATGGTATAAGAAACTGGTCCAATTTCATTCTTTTCAATGTAGATGTCCACTATTCCCAATACCATTTTTTGAAGAGTGTCTTTTTTCCATTTCATACCTTTGCCTCCTTTGTCAAAGATTAGTTAACTATATAAGCGTGGGTTTATATCTGGGTTTTCTATTCTGCTCCATTGATATGTCTATTTTTGTCAGTACCATCACTGTTTCGATTAGTACAGTTTATAGTGTATTTTGAAATCTGGGATTGGGATACCTCCAGTTTTATTCTTTTTCAAGCCCACTTTGGCTATTCAGGGACATTTGTGGTTCCATACAAATTTTGAGATTATTTGTTCTATTTCTGTGGAAAATGCTGTTGGTATTTTGATAGGGGTTACATCAAATCTGTAGATTTGTTTTGGGTAGTATGGACATTTTAACAGTATTTGTTCCTTCAATTCATGAGTATGGAATGTCTCTCCATTTGTTTGTGTCATCTTCAACTTCCTTCATCAGTGTTTTATAATTTTTGGAGTACAGGGCTTTCACCACATTGGTTAAGTTTATTGGTAGATATTTTATTATTTTAGTGCAATTGTAAATGGGACTGTTTTCTTAATTTCTCTTTCTGCTACTTCATTATTACTGTATAGGAATGCAACAGATTTCTGCTTATTGATTTTTCATCCTGTGATCTAACTGAATTCATTTATCAGTTCTGGTAGTTTTTGGTGGAGTCTTTAGGGGTTTTTTATATATGGTATCATATCTGCAAATAGTAAAAGTTTTGCTTCTTCTTTACCAATTTGGATGCCTTTTATTTCTTTTACTTGTCTGATTGTTGTGGCTAGGACTTCCAGTAGTACGTTGAATAGAAGTGGTGAGAGTGGACATCCCTGTCTTGTTTTTAACCTCAGGGGAACAGCTCTTAGTTTTTCACCATTGAGTATGATGTTAGCTGTGGGTTTTTCATGCATGGCCTTCATAATGTTTATATATGCTCCCTTCAAACTTATTTTGTTGAGAGTTTTCATCATGAATGGATATTGTACTTTGTCGAATGCTTTTTTGCATCTACTGAAATGATGGCATGGTTTTTATGCTCTTACTGATGTGATGTATCACGTTGATTAATTTGTAAATATTTAACCACCCTTCTATCCTTTGGAATGTTTTGACTAGAATAGGTATTAACTCTTCTTTAAAGTTTCATAGTAATAACCTCTGAAGCCATCGGGTCTTAAACTTTGTTAGGAGTTTTTTATTATTATTGATCCATTTCATTATTGGTCAGTTATTACTATTATTAAAATATCTAAGAGATAAGACAACTATTTAAATGACTGATAAAAATTCTTGTGTGTCTAATAAAGTATAATTTCCAAACACTAACCTGTGTTTTACTTGTTGGAGTGTTTTATACTGAATATAGCAAATAATTAGATGACTAGTTTGGTTTTGTGTTCATATATACATTTTAAAATTATATAAACTATCCTTATTTTTGGAGCATATAAAAAAAGTCTACTTCAAAGAAGGAAAAAGTGCAATGAGGTTAAAAAACTGTTAAGAATTACATACTGTTCTTTTAATTTTGGTCAAGTGCTACTGATACTTGGGGTCTGGGGCCAAACTATACTAAATCTTTTCTTCCTTTCCTTTCCCTTTCCCTTACCTTTAACTTTTCTTTCTTTCTTTCTTGCTTGCTTGCTTACTTGCTTGCTTGCTTTCTTAGATTCATCTATTTGGAGTGCCTGGGTGGCTCAGTCGATTAAGCACCTGCCTTCAGCTCACGCCATGATCCTGGAGTCCAGGGATAAAGTACCACATTGGACTCTCTGCTCAGTGAGGAGTCTACTTCTTCCTCTTTCCCTCACCCTACTTGTGCTCTCTTTCTCTCTCTCTCTTGCTTGCTCTTTCTCAAAACCTTAGTTTAAAAAATCACCTATTTACTTGAGAGAGAGAGAGCATGCATGTGCAGAAGAGTGGGGGGAGGGGCGGAAGGAGAGGGAGAAAAAGAATCTCAAACAGACTCCTGATGAGCACTGAGCTAGACACATGACTCTATCCCATGACCATGAGATTATGACATGAGCCAAAGTCCAGAGCTGGATGCTCAACTGACTAACCTACCCAGGTGCCCCAGATGCTAGATACTTTCTAATACTTTGTATACTCCCACAAAACAAATATCTAAAATATTAATAACATGAGAAGAAAAGAAAAATGAGAAATTGTTATAGCCTGAGGCTTTTCCATCACCATATCGAAGTTCATTGTCAGTAATTTTAATCTCTCTTTTGTATGTAGCCTCGACTCCTTTGCCCCTCTCTAGTTTCACCAAACTCTCTTGCCTAATCCACACTAGAGTTAAATCTGTTTCTCTGTTTCTCTGTACCTGCAACTGTTGAGATGGACACATTTGAAGAAACACTGCATGGTACATTTTCTCTCCTATGATCCTGGATGCTTTCTTTTTTCTTTTTTCTTCTTCAAACTCCAAACTCTCCTTCCATAGCCTCACGCCCAACTCTCTTCGGTTTGTTTGTTTGTTTGTTTATTTGACAAATACAGATCACAAGTAGGCAGAGAGGCAGGCAGAGAGAGAGAGAGAGAGAGGAGGAAGCAGGCTCCCTGCTGAGCAGAGAGCCCGATGTGGGGCTCAATTCCAGGACCCTGGGATCATACCTGAGCTGAAGACAGAGGCTTTAACCCACTGAGCCACCCAGGTGCCCCTATTTTTTTTTTTTAAAGAATGTAAATGCCAACAAAAAATTCCAGTGCTTTCTAGCACCACTTCAGTTCATATACAAACATATGTGTCCTTATTTTCTTCCTAGAAACAGGGGTCTGTGCTTGATGTCTTCAGGTCTTCCTCCTTGTTCTCTCATAAAGCTATACCAACCAAATTTTTTATCCCCATCACTCTACTGAAAATACACTTTTCAAGTTCACCAGTTACATTCATTGCTAGAACCCATGGTCAGTTCTCATTCCTTATTTTATTTGACTGACTACAGTAGTTGACAAAGTTGAGCCCTATGATTAATTGGCTTTCAATATATCATTCTTCTGGTGTTCCTTCTACCTTTCTGGCTACTCCTTTTTTGTCTCCATCCTCGTTCGTCCTCACTTCTCTAACCTCTAAGTGTTGGAGGCCTGCAAGGCTCAGTCCTCAGGTCTGTCTTATCTTCCCTTACTCATTTTCTTGGTTATCACATCTAGTCTCCTGGCTTAAATGACATCTGTTCTGATAATTTCTTTTTAATTTTCAGTTCAGATCTCTCCTAGTAGCTACTGAACTTCAGACTTGTAGGCATTAAGCACAGACCCCTGTTTCTTAACATATCAACTTGTATGTTTAAAAGGCATTTTAAACAATAAACTAGCAAGGCTGAGCTCTTGATCTTCATCAAAATTTGCTCTTCTCAGCCTTCTCTAACTAAGTAAGTGGCAACTCTATTCTTTCAGTTGTTTAGGTCGATAACTTTGAAGCCACCCTTAGCTCTCTCTCTCTCTCTCATTTTTTAATATTCCACAGCCAAACTGTTAAAATGTTTTTTGGCTTTAGCTATAAATACATCCACAGTCAAATTACCCTTCATTAGCTTCACTGATACCACTCTAGCCTAAGCAATCTATCTGCTTAACCCAATGATTGCAAAGCCCCTGGTCTCCCAATTTCTGAACCTGCCCCCTTCTAGTTGTTATCAATGTAACAATCATGTTCATTCTGCTAAAACACAAGTTAGATAAACAAACTTTTGTGCTTAAAGTACCCCAGTGGCTTCCCATTTCCCTGTGAGAAAAATATGAGAAAAATTACAATGGTCTAAAGTTCTACAATATCTTCCTCCTCCCCATCTCCTTCTACTCTCCCCCTCACTCGTCACATACTGAATGTTTTTGACATACTAAGCACCCTCATATCTTAGCACATTTGTAGTTGCTTTCCTCTTGCCCTAAGACCTTCTTACCCAAGCTATCCATATATTTGCTCCTATATCATCTTCAGTTCTTTGAATAAATATCTTACCTAAAGTTATATAGCACCATCCACCTGCTGTCACTCTCTATTCCCTCCCATGCTCTATTTTTCTCCTTAACATTTATAATCATCTGATTATACTTTATGCACTCTTCTAACCCACTTTTTTTCTCTTCTAACTAGAAGGAACTGTTCCAGGAGGGCAGAACTTTTGTCTGTCATATTCAGTGCTCACAGACTGGAATGTTCCTGACAAATAGTAGACATCAATGAATACATACATCAGTCATCAAATGGTAGTTTGCAACAGTACTTTCCTTAAATGTCTATTTTGAGCACTTAAGACTATATAATGGTAAAATTAAGAGCAATAAGAGAATCCCAGATGACCACCAGGAGAATAAGAGCCACAGTTGGAATAATGTTAATTATGCATGAAACATAAACTTCATCTATTTCAAAGATTTTTCTCATGACTGGATTTACTACACTGCTCAGTTACTTAGATCAGGGGTTACCAGACTTTTGGTTTTACAATTTTATCAATAAATTTTTTATATATGAGAGTGCACATTTATAGTACATGTTGTATCTATACATTATGTATTTATATATTATATAATATGCTGTGACAATAAATATTTTTTTAAAAACGAAGATAAAAACTTAAAGTATGAGAAATAAATGAAACACTATTTTAAACTACTTAATTTTTATATAAAACTCCTCTTTACTCAACAATGTAATACTCTTTTAGAAAGAGCAACATAATTAAAAAATGTCCTTCTATTTTTGAAAATGTTGGCTTACTATTTAGAGATATTAGTAAGTCCTGAAATTTTTTTTCTTATTTTTTTTCCAATTTATTTACTTTCAGAAAAACAGTATTCATTATTTTTTCACCACACCCAGTGCTCCACGCAATCCGTGCCCTCTATAATACCCACCACCTGGTACCGCAACCTCCCACACCTCCGCCACTTCAAACCCCTCAGATTGTTTTTCAGAGTCCATACTGAAATTTTAAGCTCTGTTTCTAAGTTCCATTTAACACTTAGTGTTAATCAGACTTTAAAAACAGGTTAGAAAATTCCATTCTCTAGTTCCAAAGTGCAGAAGAGTGTATTCATGGATGATAAATAAACATGAATTTGAGCCACAAAATGATAGAGACTTTCTGAACAAATGTTTTCAAGTTTGTTTCTGTAAAATAAAAACTGATTTTGCAAGGCAAGTTCCCCCTCATTGACCAACTTTTTATCAGGTTTGATGTTGTCCTTACTTGTTCTTCATTTTGTGAAGCAGAACAGCTCTTATACAGAGCCATGATAAGCATGAGTATATTCTTGCTTTTTACTTTTATGTTCATGTAGTTTTTCTTTTAAGGGATATATATTAAATTATCTTCACTGTAGTCTTTCTTTTTAAGCGATACATATTAAACCCATGATTGGGGTGCCTGGGTGGCCCCGTCGATTAAGCATCTGACTCTTGATTTTGGCTCAGGATCATGATCTCAGGGTTGTGAGATCAAGCCCCACATCAGACTCTGCACTGAGCATGGGGCCTGCTTAAGATTCTCTCTCTCTTCCCCTTGCCCCCTCCCAAAACCAAAATAAAAAAACAAACAAAAAACATGCATTTATTTGTTGAGTCTTCATTAGTTAAAAAAAAATAGGAAACATAACTTATAAACCAGCTTAGCTGAGCAAAATTATAGTAAAATATGTCATAATATTTCAGTTAATGAGCAAGTGATGTTATTACTACAAATCCTCTCACCTTGTAAATGCTAATTTTTCCTTCAGAACATCTTCAGAATGGTACCTCCTCAAGGGAATGTGTTAGCAACAATCTATACATTGAATATTTTTTAGATTAAATAAAATATGTATATTGAAATTCTAATGTTCCTACTATAAACACTTATTTGGATTACACACTTCCTGGGTTCTTGAAGACTCCTAAATTAGAGTATTTTTTTTAGCCACATATTTTTACATGAATGATTTAAGGCATTATTAGAGTATCTTACCCTAAACTCATGAAAACTAGCAATTAAACTAGAAATTGTTGAATTTCTTGAAATTCTTGAAAACTAGAAATTCTTGAAGGAATAATTGGCAAATTGCTACTCTACATAGGTACTTTTTTCACTTCTATTAAGTTATAAATTTTTGTCTTTACATATAAATATTTAACAATAAATAACTACTGTTTAATAAAGATGATTAGAGTTTTATACATATATCTAAATTTAAACATCTACAAATTAAAATTTAACGCAAAATACAGAAAATGAACACTAAGATGTTTTAGAAGTAAAAGTTCTTCTTTTTTCTAACTTAAATGCTTTCTTTATTTGAATCGCCATAATTCTCTCATTTATTTTACCTATGATGAGATGATAATTTTATAATTGCCAGGATCTCTTTATTATAATCAATTTTTAGAAAGTACAGAATATAATAGACATTTATAAATGTACTGAAAAATGAGATAATCATTATTTTAACTTGGAGCCTATCACTATTTTATATTGTAGAGGTAGTTCACATCTAATCACATTTCTTCCTCTAGAATTTTAACAACTTAATATGCTTTATCCGGTTTTCAAAAATGGCTTTATAATTTGCACCAGTATGTTGTATATATAATGAGCATTTTAAACTCAGATTTATAAAATTCAAACGAATACAGTAAATATGGCTGAATAGCTATTATGTCAAAGGCAGGATTAAAAGGGAGGGTTACCACTAGACAAATGAAACGCTGTCCCTCTTACCAAGAAGATTAAAGTTGAGGGGAGGAAAAACACTGCACAAATGAATCTTTTTCATGATAAAATAAGACATTTCAAATGAATGTCATTATTACATTACTTATAAGAGTATGGTTGTATTTTGATATATTGATTTAATTGCTATGCCATCTGTGGTAATAACAAGCTTATTCTTAATGTCATCTGCAATAATGATTTTGTGGATATTATCCATCTTAATCTAGTTTACACTTTATGTTTCAAGGCTTTAAGCCTTGATTCATTACTCATAGTTTCTACACTTATATTAGAAAATGTCATGACCCCTTCACAATAAAAATTTGGTGTTACTGATTGAAAACAACAACTATGATTTCTGGTGATGTGAACCAAAAGCTTTTGGCTTTGGGATAATGTTGGCTGGTTTATAAGTGACCATTATTTCCACCTTTGTACACTTCTAAGAAGCAAATTATGAAAGATGCTTCTTGCCTGTATTAGGTTTATATGTAGTCTCCTGAAACACAAAATGCTGGCTACTGGCCTGAGTTTATTTTTCTCAAGGGACTTTGAGAAATATTTTGTGAAAATTCACAGGATTCATTTGTATCTGAGCTTCAGAACCACCTCTTCAGTTAGAGGCTGAATTACCCCGAGCTCAAAAGAGGAAGCTGGTACTTGTTCATGAATGAGAGTCTAGAAGAGATCACATCCTATAGTTTCTTAGAAACTGATATTTAAATTTGTTTTCCTTTTTCTCTATGAGAAATACTAAAAAAGAATCCAACCAGATCTGTTCGCAATCTGGTTTCGAAGGATGAAACATCTTACGTTTTAATAGGAATAGAGTATTTTAAAAGGAGAAAGATTTGAATTTACTCACAACTCGGTAACTGATGTTCTCTATGGCAAACACCATTTATAGGAGAAAGATTCATGGGTAAAACAACACAGAGTTACCCATTTTACTGTGGTGTCTTACTACAGGTAGTTTATTGACATTCATTTCTCTAACTTAAAGGAAGGATGAATTTAACACCAAGAAGAGTAGGTAATTGCCAAAAAAAAACCCTCCTAAGATTGACCAAATGACTTAGCATTCATATAATTGACATAATTACAAACCTAATAGACTGGATATAGAAACCAGATGTTGGGATTTGTATATGAAAAAAAGTAACTTAAGGATATAAGATTCTAAAAATACATATTTTGTATCCAAATCACACTCTTTGTATTATCTGTATTTTTTTTTTTTAAGATTTTATTTATTTAACAGAGAGCTCACAATTCGGCAGAGGCAGGCCGAGAGAGGAGAAGGAAGCAGGCTTCCCGCTGAATAGAGAGCCCAATGTGGAGCTAGATCCCAGGACCCTGAGATCATGCCCTGAGCTGAAGGCAGAGGCTTAATCCACTGAGCCACCAGGTGCTCCTGTATTACCTGTATTTTAAGAGTACTTATTTTCTTGCTTCAAAATCTAATTTCAAAATTAAGGACTTAGTTCATATTTAGGTATATTATGTGTTTCTGATAATAACAATGTCTTCCAAGTATTCTCAAAAACTTTATTTTCTAATTGTTCAACCAAATTCATGCCTTGTAAATAAAATGTTAAGATTGCACTTTAATATTGGTATTCTTTTATTACTTATTAAGTTACTATTCACTGTATTGGGAAAATAATTTCCATCAAGAATAAAAGTGGATCTCATATATACTTCCATGATTCAAGCCTGACTAGCCTTTATCATGAGAAATACCTTTCGTTGTAATGTAGATTATTACATAACCCCCCCAATTGTCTTTTGTATTTCAACCATTAATTAATACTTACTTGTAACACAGCATCATTCATTACATATTCTAGAAAAGTAAAAATCTACTTACCAAAATTAGCTTAAGGCTATTCAGATAAGCATGTGTTTCCATCCTCATTCCAAGGAACATCATTTTAATTATAGGGATTACTTAATATTTATATAATGTACCAGAATATGCTCTAGGCAATCTTAATGTATGAAAGGCATGTTTTGCCCTCTAGGATAGTCTTCTATCCTCAAACTGACATGAAAACAAAGGAGAATAGTTTTCATAAAATATCAACAATAAAGTTGCCATCTCTAAAATGATGCTTATTCCATACAATCTAACTGTAGATTACAGTAGTTTTCTAACCAGAGACTGTTTCCTAGTTGTTTTGTGCTTATTTATAATTTGTTACAGAGAATTTGCTTTCTGACTCATGATTTCTGTCATACATCGAGTTCATGTTTGTCCTGCACAGCAGGGTATAGACCACCATTATTGCCCTTGCTTGTACTGATCAGGAGGCTGCAATTTGTTGGTAGTCAATGGTTCTATTTCTTTCATAGGTAGTTTTGAAAACATAAAGCGGGGGGGAATAAAGTGACAGAACCTCTTCCTCCAGATTTAGTCAACTGAAATTCACTGTATAATTTTGGATACTGAGTCAAGTTATTTGTTTTCCTGGAAATATCAAGTGAAGAAATGGGGTAAAGAATTGTCCAGTTCCTGTTACATACCAGATGTTTTATATTATTAAATGAAATCATCATGATAATTCTATGAAGTAGCATTTAAAATCTTCATTATATAGCTAAAGTGGCAAAAAAAATAAGGTGAAAGAATTTCTTTACAATCTTATAGTTAGTAAATGCTATGTTCTAAAATGTTAGGTTCTAAAAATTTTACTTAGCATAATACTCTCTAGCTCCATCCATGTCATTGTAAATGACAAGATTTCATTCTTTTTTTTTTCTTTTTAAGATTTATTCAAGAGAGAATGTATGTGTAGAGTGAGAGAGAGAAGGATCAGGGTTAGAGAGAGAGGGTGAAGGAGATTTCCCACTGAGCAGTGAGCCCGATATTGGGTTTGATCCTGGGACTCCAGGACCTGAGCCAAAGGCAAACACTTAACCAACTGAGCCACCCGGGCACCCCCAGATTTCATTCTTTTTTATGGCTCAATAATATTCTACTGGATCTATATGTCACATTTTCTTTTTCCATTCATCAGTTAATAGACACTTGGGCTGTTTCCATAATGTGGCTATTGGGACTTCATCAATATGAAAAGCTCTGCACAGTGAAAGAAACAATCAATAAAACTAAAAGGTAACCTATGGAACAGCAGCAGATATTTGCAAATGACACAGCTAAGAATGGGTTAGTATTCAAAATATAAAAAGAACATATAAAACTCAATACTCCAAAAATGAAGAATACAATTAAAGAATGGGTAGGAGACATGAATAGACATTTTCCAAAGGAGACATACAGATGGCCAACATACACATGAGAAGTTATCAACATCACCGATCGTCAGAAAAATACAAATCAAAACCACAATGAGATATCACCTCATACCTGTCAGAATGGCTAAAGTCAACAACACAAGAAAATCAAGTGTTGGCAAGGATATGGAGAAAGGGGAACCCGCTTGCTCTGTTGGTGGGAATGCAAAACGGTACAGCCACTGGGGAAAATATTATTGAGGTTCCTCAAAAATTAAACAAACAAACAAACTACTCAACTACCCAGCAATTGCACTACTAGGTATTTACCCCCAAATTACAAAAATACTAACTCAAAGGGATACATGAACCCCAATGTTTATAGCAGCATTATCTACAATGACACCATCACATTTGCTATTATACCATACAACCTTCAGAAATATATTTTGTCTGGTCTGAAGATATACCCCTCAGCATCCTAGCATCCCCAGAAACACATTTATGTGCCATAGAATGGATAAACATTATCTCTAGTTTCTTCTTTTAGAATTTAAAAACAAGCAAACAAAAACTTCTAGATACAGGGGAATGTCTAAGTCTGAAGTTTGGTAGTAGGTTACATTTATAGCTCACACACTACATATAATGCTGTATGAATTCACTAGAACTTAAAAACTTTGACTTGAATAGTTTCTTGGGACCTTATTCCTTCTTTTAGATGATAAGCCTTGCAAGGGCTTTGTAGGCAGCATGTTACCCATAACCTTGAGATGCACAGGTGTTGTTTCTCACAACAAAGTGGAGAATTTTCAAGATAGTCGCTGCAGCTAGAGCAATATATTTAATTTCTAAGTCATTTGATCCCATCGTCTAAAGAAGAAAATGGTACAAAAGTCAATTGTTTTCCTATACACTAGCAATGAAAATGTATTTGAAATTCAAAGCACAGTATCATTTACATTCGCCCCCCCCCCCAAAAAAAAATTCAAAATGCTTAGGGACAAATGTAACAAAATATGTACAAGAGTTTGAGGAAAACCACAACACTGATGAAAGAAATCAATGAAGAACTAATTCAGAATATATCCCAGGTTCATGCACAGAAATATTCAATGTTGTTAAGATATCCATTCTTAACTTGGCGAATTGATTCAGTGCAATCCCAAATCAAAATCCTAGCAAGTTATTTTGTACATATCAACATATTAATATTAAAGTTATATGGAGAGTCAAAGACCCAGAATAGGCCAAGACCATACTGAAGGAGACTAAAGATGAAGGGCTGCCATTACCAATCTTTAAGACTGTTTATAAAGCTACAGTAATCTAGACAGTATAGTGTCAACCAAATAATAGACAAATAGATCAGTGGAAGAGAATAGAGGGCTAAGGAACAGACCCACACAAATACAGTCATTTGATTTTTAATGAAGAAGCAAAGGTAGGGGCACCTTGGTGGCTCAGTTGTTAAGTGTCTGCCTTCAGCTCAGGTCATGATCCCAGCGTGCTGGGAGCAAGCCCCACATCAGGCACCCTGCTGGGTGGGATGCCTGCTTCTCCCTCTCCCACTCCCCTTGCTTGTGTTCCTGTTCTTGCTATCTCTCTGTGTCAAATAAATAAAATAAAATCTTAAAAAAGAAAAAAAGAAGCAAAGTTCAATGGAGAAATCTTTTCAACAAATGGTGCTGGACCAACTGGATATACAAATGCAAAAGAAAAAAAGAAGAAGAAAAATCTAGATATTTAGATATAGACCTTACACCCTTCACAAAAATTAACTAAAAATAAATGATAGATCTCAAAATAAATCATGTGAAATTCAAAGTCATAAAAACCTAGAAGACAGTATGGGAGAAATGAGGTGACTTCAGGTTTGGTGATAACTTTTTAGATATAATACCAAAGGTGTGACGTGTGAAAGTAAATTTGTTTAAGTTAGACTTTGTTAAAATTCAAAATATTGTTCTCTGAAAAAGACACTATCAAGAGAAAGACAAGATGAGCCATAGTTTGGGAGAAAATATTTGCAAAAAACATAACTGACAGAGAATTTGTAATCAAAATGCACAGAGAACTCTTAAATCCCTACAATAAGAATATTAACAATCTAGTTTTAAAAATATGGACACTTCACCCAATATTGCATACAGATGGTAAATAAGTATATGAAAAGATGCTCAATGTCATACATCATTAGGGAATCACAAATTAAAGCAAGGCGATACCACTACACCCCTCTTTGAATGGTCAAAGTCCAAAACACTAACAACACCAAATCCTGATAGAGATGTGGGGCATTAGGAACTCTCATTTATTTTTAGTGAGAATGCAAAATGGTCCTGCCACATTAGAAGGGCACTTGGGCCATTTCTTATATAGTTAAACATTCTCTTTCCAAATGACCCAAAGGAGTTGGAAACTTAGATCCTCACTAAAATTTATGTTCACATAAAAACCTGCATGCAAGTATTTATAACAGCTTTATGCATCGTCATCCAAACTTGGAAAGCTATCAAGATGTTCTTTAGTAGGTGAATAGATAAATAAACTACTACTATCCAGAAAATAGAATATTATTCAACACTAAAAAGAAATGAGCTATCAAGCCATGAAAAGACATGGAGGAACCTTAGATGTATATTACCAAGTGGAACAAACCAATGTGAAAAGGCTACGTACCACGTGTCTCCAACTACATGACATTCTAGGAAAGACAAAACTATGGAGATAGTAAAGAACGTAGACTCTCTTATATTTGTCATTTCTTCTAAAAATTTTAGATTATGAAAGGAACAAGTCTACTGGGAAACATGCCAAAGCAAAGTCATGTCTGCTCAGGTGATGCAGAGAGCTAGAAAGACAGCCAGACGTAGGACACCCCAATAAACATTTGACATGCTTTAAAATGCGTGCATTTCTCTTGCAGAGAACATTTTGGAATCCAGAAGACTAAACTGTACTAAGTCAAACGTTTAAATTAAAAGCTGCAGCTGACCAAATATTATTATATGTGCTTATTTTATTATCTTGAAAGGCAGCTACTTCCCCAGTGAAAGCAAATTAAACTTGGTTAACAAACTTCTTTAATTTGAAGGCATGAACTCTAAATTGTTGTCTGAAAACAAGAGTCATGATTTTAATGTACCTTGACTGTAAAGTAAATAGCCTACTCTTTTCTCTGCCTTGCAAAGAAAAAATGGAAAGAGATCTACAGTGCAAATCAGGGGGTCATAAACTTAATGTCAGCCTGGTCTCTATGTCTTTGTCTAAGTGACTTAATCCCTCAGGATCTCAGTTTCCATATTCCATTCCAGGTATTCTCAATGTGCAAAACAGATTAAGGCACTCTGGTTTGAGAGGAAAAGGAGTTCTTTATCTTTTCTCTCATACCTCCTGCCCTAGCACTAGAAGGACCACACAGAACACAGTGTGAAAACCACTTCACAGAATATTGCCTAAATTCTTTCCAGTTCTGAAATTCTTTGTTTCCATGTAAATATTCAAAACATCTTAACTTCCTCCCAATTCACAAAGAAGAAGACTATTACCCAAACAATATTGCTTAGGCTCATAAAATTTGAGAGCTGGAAAAGAATTTGGCAGACTATTTGGGCCCTTCTCCTGGTGCTGAATGGACATGACCTTACATGATCCAGATCTTTTTTTTAATCTCAGACAGGCAATTCTGAAATTACTATCCGCTCAGAGCATGCGTTTTTTCACCCAACAGGGAATTTTTAAGCTCCTGTGCTATCCAGAGCATTCTGCTAGGCTCTACAGGGACAAAAGGGAACAGATTATTTTTTTAAATTTTTATACTTTTTAAAATTTATTATTATTATTATTATTATTATTTTAAAGATTTTATTTATTTGAGAGAGAGAGAGAGAGATCACAAGTAGGCAGAGAGTCAGGCAGAGAGAGAGAGGGAAGGAAGAAGGCTCCCCGCAGAGCAGAGAGCCCAACGTGGGGCTCGATCCCAGGAGCCTGGGATCATGACCTGAGCCGAAGGCAGAGGCTTTAACCCACTGAGCCACCCAGGCGCCCCTAAAAATTATTATTTTTTATTGTGTTATGTTAGTCATCATTAGTTTCTGATGTAGTATTCCAAGATTCATTGTTTATGTATAACACCCAGTGCTCCATGTAATGTGTGCCCTCCTTAATACCCACTACTGGGTTCACACATCCCCCCTGACCCCTTCCCTCTAAAACCCTCAGTTTGTTCCTCAGAGTCCACAGTCTCTCATGGTTTGTCTCCCCCTCCAATACCCACCCTCTTCATTTTTCCCTTCCTTCTCCTAATGTCCTCCATGCTATTCCTTATGCTCCACAAGTAAGTGAAACCATATGATAATTGACTTTCTCTGCTTGCCTTATTTCACTCAGCATAATCTCCTCCAGTCCTATCTACATTGTTGCAAAAGTTGAGTATTCATCCTTTCTGATGGCTGAGTAATATTTCATTGTATATATGGACCACATCTTCTTTATCCATTCACCTACTGAAGGGCATCTTGGCTCTTTCGACAGTTTGGCTATTGTGGACATTGCTGCTATGAACATTGGGGTGCTTGTGGCCCTTCTTTTTACTACATCTGTATTTTTGGGATAAATACCCAGTAGTGCAATTGCTGGGTCACAGGGTAGCTCTATTTTTAACTTTTTGAGGAACCCCACACTGTTTACCAAAGTGGCTGAAAAAAATGTTCATCATCATTAGCCATAAGGGAACAGGATCTAGTTTCCCCCAGGAAACTACACTTTAGGGAGGACTATTTCTCATGTCCAGTGGTCAGAAGTCTCAGGGGAAGAACTCAGGAAAGGCCTGATTCAGCCAGTAGTAGTAGAAGGGGTACTGAGAGAAGTTTCTTACAGAAGTCGATGCTTGGGCTGCATTTTGAAGGATGAATAGAAGTTAGTCACTCAGAAAAACAGGAGAAGCGAATTTCAGACAAAAATAAAAAATAAAAACCGTGAAATAGGAAAGTACAAGAGAGTATGGGATACGTATGGGCATTTTATTAGCTGGACCCCAGGTTTCCTCCTGAGCTACAAGTCCGGACTGGTCTTAGAGCTTTCACTTAATCCTTAAGGAAACAGGATTTTTTAAACAGGAAACTGAGGCAATCAAATTGGAGTTTCATAAAGATCTACCTCGATCTGGCATGTGAGTTAAGTATTAGATTGGGGAAGCTTGAGGTAGAATGAAAGTTCTATGGCTTTTTTTTTAATCTAGGTAGGAAATGATGTGGGCCGAGCAGCAACTGCTCAGTGTCTTGAATCATTTTAGTAGCTTTGCTCTGACACATCTCAGATTTTCTATGTCTGGGCTTATGTATCATCAGTGCATCTGGATATGGACAATAGCTCAGCTGAGAAACATTTGTTTCTTTTCAATTAATGTCATGTAGTCACCTTATTATACTTTATAGAGTTACTATGTCATTGTTAGGAGTCAGCTGATTGCATGATTCTCCTTGGTGTTAGAATCATAAACTTAAATCTGCAGGAGGTTTTGTACCATGTTTCTCCAAATCCTAGGTTTCTTCAGGGGAAACTGCAGATGAGGTCAATAGAGACAGAGCTCCTAGCCCTGTCACTCCCTATAACCAGAACAAATTCTGCCAGCAACACCATTGCCATCAAAACCATTGCCTATCCTGCCTATCCTACCACACCCAGCACTGTCCTGTCACCCACCTAAACCATTGTTCTTGTTTTTGCATGTTCTGATTAAGACTGTGTCTGAAAAACAGTTTCTGCTGCTAAGGTCCTATAACCTTTGCTCCCCCGAATTCACCAGTGAAGAATGGAGGCCCAGTGAAGGGAAGGGTCTGCCTGTGGTTATACTGTCTACTGGGCTAGCTGAGCTCTCATGGCAAAGCTGTTAATCCATATTCAGGGAGAGCTGGAACCTCTTCTAGAATCTTAAAGTGTCCTCAACCCCCATGTTATATTCTGGTCCTGTCCAGTGTCCTTATTTCAAATATTAATGGCAGTACAGCTTAGATTTCCTATTAAAAAAAAAAAAAAAAAAAAAACGGCTTCTAAGATTCACTTTTTCCTATGTGAGTGTGTATTGTTGTATGTATTATAGGTGTGTTTCTGTTTGTAATGAGGTTGATAAATAGATTCAGATTTACATATTTTGTGGTGACAAAAGAAGGGGTTATTTTAAGGTTTCCTTGTATAGGTTAAACTACTGAGCAAGAAAGTCAACGTCTGAATTCAGACTAAGGCATGCCACATGATTCTTTTTTGTTGTTTTGTTTTAAATGTTGGGAATTTTAAGTTCAGGAACCCTCTAGAGATGCTTAGCATATCATTAGTAGTTTCTCAAAGGAGTCATAAAAGAGTGGCCCTCAAAATTTTATGGGTCAAGAGTCACTTGGGGAGGTTATTAAAGCGTAGATTTCCACCCATCTCCCCCAGGTCTTCTGACTGAGTGAATCTGGAATGGGGAGGGGGTCAATAATCCGTTTGCTATAAAGAGGTGACGTGATGTAGAGGGGCACCAGACTTGAGAGACTACTGTGGCCATAACTAGACCTCAGACAAGGCTAGCATATTGGTGAGTCTGAACTTTCTAACCTGACATATCTGCTTTAAGTGAAAAGACGGCACTGCATGTCAGGCACATGCAATCAAAGCCATTCCTGCTACGTCTTATGGGATCTACCTGCCCACAGAGAATTCACGTGTTTGGCACAACCGAAGATGGTTTCTTGTTTCAAACACTCATTCCACCCGTCATCCTCCAAATATCTGCTAGAGAATGACATACAGTAAATTTGCTCCAATGTTTCCTGTGTAAAGTTTTGAAAGAGTTTGGGATCAAGAGCAGAATCATGATTGGATATTAACATAATCAAATTGTATCTCTCTCCTTGTTTTGAAAGTAAAAACAAAATAAAGCATTTTGACTTTTATACAAAATCATCACATCTCCATTTAAAACTATTTGATATAAGAAGAACAATGCCCTGCTTATTTCTTTTCCTGTGATGATGAGTAAAAATAAGCTTAAAGCAGCAAATGGCTCCAGGGACCTTCAATGGCCTATAAAGCTTTTTGGTTGTCGGCTATTTCCAGTGCTATTTCATCATAAAGGACTTACTTCCCGAACACCGAGGCTGATGATCACTTCGTACCCAGCCCCAGATGAAAACTGGAGAAAAGACATTTACTCAAAGATCAGACTACCTCTTGATAAATTTGGACTAAAAGAGAGATATCCTAATAGACAGTTAGTTTCTAAATTAAAATACACTAAAAATTAAATAAATATGAAGAGATTCTTTCTACCTTTCCCTTTCCTGCTCTCTTTCTTTCTTTCTTTTTTCTTTCATGTCTCCTTTCTTCTTTTTCCTTCCTTCTCTCCTTCCTTCCTATGTGTGTATAGCCTTTCTAAAATTTCAATAAAATACTGTCTGACTTCCAATTAGGTCCTTCTGGAGTTAAGGATAATCGCTAATACCGAGTGCTTCTTATTTATCACAAGGCACTGTCTTGAACAACTCTGTGAAGTGGGTATTACTATTTCTACTTTATACAAGGAGAAGCAAATGGCACAGAAGAAAACAAGTCAACTACATTATGCTCACACAGATCCTTTCTCTGAGAATGAAAGCCAACACAACCCCCTATTCTTGTGTTAGTGCTGGGAATAAGCATAATTCCAAACCCCTATTTTAAACCATTCTCCAAACAAGCTCCAAGAAAACCTGGTTCACAGGCTGCGATCCACCCAAGCTGGCTCGCTCATAGACTAACTAAACGCTCTTCAACAATTACTTCAGGACTCTGGTCTCACTCTCACTCATTTTTGACAAAGCCGAGGCTATGGTATCATAAACTCTGCCCAGTTGCCTTCTGTGAAAAAATCACGTTGAAATTACCCAACCTTTCCCTTAAAACCAGTGAATATCCTCCTCAGATGTTTACCCTCTAAGACACTACTAACACTCTGTCAAGGTGGCTGGTGTTCCCCTTACTGTAGTACCTTCATAAACTTAATTTTGTTTGGTCAACAGATTTTTTGGGGGGAAGTTGGCAGCTCACACCTGTCTAATACTTATGAGGACTGGAATATCGTATTTTGTTATAGATGCAATAACACTTTCTCCGCTAACTCTTTTCAAACCAAAATATCACTACAGCAGAAAAAGAAAATTCATATCAAGCTTCAATAACTGCTTAAAGAACTTTTGGTATTTATTAAAAATAAAAAATGAGAAATTAAACTATTTATACTTACATGATTCCTAAACCAACAATTTTTACAAAACTTGTCTACAAATAAAGGAGTCTGAGCGATTCTCCCAGCCTACATGAAATATAAGCTGTGGAATTTAATAAGATTAAATTAATTAAAGATACATACTCCTAAATTTAAAATATATATGCTTGTGTGTATATTACAAGCATCTTCAATGAAAGAAAATATTTTTATTCCAAAATTTTACTCCATCAGGAGACCAACAAGAATAAGGAATTCAAACACTGAAAGCAGCAAACAAAAACGGGATGGGGGGTGGGATGGTAGGGGGAGGAAGCAAAACCTGTTATCTCAAAATGATGAGGTAGCCAGGAAGTAGTTCTTCTTCTTAATAAGGGAAACATCATTTGGTAAATATTTCAGGTGTGAGCACTCAACATACAAGAGTTCCCATTTCTTTGGAAATAGTTGTAAATATATTCATCTGAGTAAAACAATCATCTGTGTCTAGTCATGCATGCTCTCTGCTCCTGCGGTTGTCACTGCTGTCGATCTCAAGTTGAAAGGTAATGGCCTCATGATTCAAGGAAACTGCTGAAGTGTGTACTCAGGCTTCAGTTGGAGAGATGGGTTCATTTATCATCATAATAAGTTATTACCATCGAGAGGTCACAACTCATTGAAGAGACAGTCAGTCTAATTGGCTCAATTCCATTAGCTTTTGACGTGCCTCAAGGAGATAAGCACTCTTTTGCAGGTAATTTTCAATCACCCAACAAACTACTTGTTTAATAATTCATCACATTTCAGATTGGGGTCTTATCACATAGCTCCTTTTTCCATGTGGCAAATGTTGGATTTCAAGTAAATGGAATCAGAGACCTGGGTAATAGAAGAGCTTCCAACAAAGTAAAGTAAGACAGCACCTGCTTGACTCAACTTCTACTGCTGGAAGTGATGAGAAAACCTCAGGAATAAAAATGTGAACTTTATGCTTCTATGGTAGGCACTGCTGACAATAATGGAATTTCCTGAAAGTATCTGGAAAGATAAGTGTACTATTCCAATCCTTGTGATTAATTAAGCTTGTCAACCCATTTTTAGATTGGGACACTTAATACTTATTTAAATGATCACATTAAAGCAGTAATTTTTACAACAAAGTCTACAATAGAGAAGCAATAGTTTATAACAGATCAAATTAAAAATAAAGGCTGTTCTACTTAAAATACCTTATTTTACATCTTTGATAATCTGTTCACTGAAGGCATAGACACTCTCTAGAGGCAAACTCCCCTCAATTTAAATGCTAGTTGTGACTCTAAACAGCTAACCTTATAATTGTAAATATATATTCTTGTTCTCCACTAGTTTTTGCACAAAAGGTGAGCATATATGTACTATTCTACTTTCAGGCTAAATTACTTAACAATATATTTTGGATCATTCCATATTAGCCTATTTAGAATTTCTTTCCTTATTTAAAATTTTATAGCATTTGGTTACTCAAACTTATTTAATTTGTCTCTCAATGAAAGACATTTTTTATGGGCACCAAAAACATTTATGAATGAATGACTTTGCATTTCTTATGTTTATATACACTTGTAGGATAAATTTCCAGAAGGGAAATATGCAAGCACATGTACATTTGTAACTCTGGCAAAGATTTCTAAGTTGGTTTTCTTGGATTGCATCTATGTATATCCTCACTACCAATATATAAGGATCTTTGCCCCCTTTTGTTTTAAAGATTTATTTATTTATTTGAGAGAGAGAGAGAGAGCATGAGCAGGAGGGACAGAGGGAGAAAGAGAGAAAGAGAATCTCAAGCAGACTCTGAGCTGCGAGCAGAACCTGAGTTAGGGCTCAATCCCAGGACCCTGAAACCAGGGCCTGAGCTGAAACCAAGAGTCAGACACTTAATCGACTGAGCCACCCAAGCGCCCCAGGATCTTTGTCTTTTTAAAGTCTCAGTAATTCTGTGCTATCCATTTTTTTTTCCTCTTTTCTAAAATGGATGACAAATGATTTCCTG
Source organism: Mustela lutreola (assembly GCF_030435805.1). Classification (NCBI taxonomy): domain Eukaryota; kingdom Metazoa; phylum Chordata; class Mammalia; order Carnivora; family Mustelidae; genus Mustela; species Mustela lutreola. The sequence continues at coordinate 71,940,165 of NC_081295.1, forward strand.
GTGTAGTTATCATACTGAGTCAGGTTAAACACTGTTTCATATCTTTCCATTTTCATGCAGTAATAATTAGCAAATATCACTCTATTACGTTTAAGTCATATAGCATATATTCCCTTTTCTATACACTGTATCTGTTGCCCATTTTTCTGTTGGACTATTGGCTTTTCTCATCAATTTCAATAACCTCTTTAGATATTAGATTAGCCTTCTGTCTCTGCAAATTATAAGAAGGAAATGTGGAATTTTAAAAAAAGAATTGGTATCTTATCAGTTGTATACTTTTGCTAGCACTGCCATATGAATGTAGAACACATGGAGTGTCCTAAATAATGGAAATTCATTATCTCACGGTTCTGGAGGATTTCAGTCTTAAGTCAAGGTGTTGGCAGGGTTGGTTCCTCCTGGGGCTGAGGGAGAGGCCTCTGTTTTATGTTTCCCTCTCTGGATCGTATCTGGCTGTCTTCATGCTCCCATAGACATTCTCCCTGTACGAGGGTCTGTCTCTAAATTTTCCCTTTTCATAAGGACACCAATATTATTGAATTGGGATCTATCTTAATGATCACCTTAATAATATTATAGCTGCAGGCTGTTGATTGTGTTTATCATGCTTATAAAATTTACTTCTCTAATCAGTTACTGATGGGCAGAAATCGCAAATTCCTTTACATACTAGGCCTTCAGTGAAGCAGGAATAGTGAGACACTTATCAAGTCATTTGCTTGGAATGACATGAAGTGATGATTTTTAGCTTTATTTTGGTACATTCAAGATAAAGTATAAAACATTCTGCAGGCTTCTCAAAAATCTAGTTAACTGATCAAATTTCTTCACAGCTGCAAACCCACTGCTTAATTCATATAATCTACTTATTTGCTAAAATTAACTCTCTGTGATTGTGCATTTTTATCTTTAATGGTATCTTGTCCCTTACCACCACTAGATACTCCGTCAGACAGTAGGAAATAGGGGATAGAGTGCTCTTCAACAAACATCTTTAATTGATACAGACTATCTTTGATATAAATTCCTACCGTGCACAGTTATAGAAAGTCCTGAGGAAATTGGCATTTATTGAACAGCTTTTGGGTGCTAAGGGCATTTTAGAGGGCTTTGCCCAATTCTAAGGCTGGAACTCTCATTTGGTAGATAATGAAGGACTCAACTAAATTATGGAATGTGTCCAGATCATAAGACTAATAAGGTAGATATCTGGAATTTGAATCAGATCTGTAAAAGGCATAAGGACCAAAACACTAAAAATAACTGACCGTGACTTCTCCTTACTTAATTAATCCCCTTCAATCAATTCTCATGAAAAGGCAGAAAGAAAATAATGTAGGAGTTTGCTAGCCAATGATCAAGGAGTCAGCAGGATGGTCTTTTCCAAGGGCTGCGATGGAAGAACCTGTTCCAGGTTTTTGTCCTTGGTTTCTAGATGGCCATCCTTTCTGTGTCTTTATGACATCTTCTTCTTAACACGTATCTGTCTTTCATCCTTCCCTACCAACTTGAGCTCCTGTATCAAAACCAACAATTCATCAGTTCCTGTGCTTTTTCACTGAGCTCCACACAGAATACCCATAAAGTGTTATTAATAAAAATGGAGGAAAAAATTGTAGTTTTACATTAAGATTTGATTGAAACTCTTTCAAATTGGTGTTGATTTTGCTTTCTTTGGTTTTGAGATGGGGAATGGAGGTTGAAGAAGGGAGAACATTTACATTCTTATTATAGCATAGTCTTTTCATAATTTCTTTTTTTTTTCTTTTCATAATTTCAATGAAAACTGTATATAAAGGGTACTTGAAATTCTATTTTAAGTCTGTGTGTCTTGTTATTATTCAGTAACCACTGTGTTAAGCCCAGGGCTAAAGAGATGACTAGCCTGAGGTCCTGTGTTAGGCAGCAATCAGTGGAGAAAACATTATTTTATACTGTTTGGATACTCTTAATTTCATATCGTAGGAACAAATTTCCCTCTGGCATCATATTCCTTTCACCAGAAGAACTTTCTACATTTCTTCTAACTATGTATAGTTGGTGAAAAAAAGTAGTTAAGCCTTTATTTCTCTGAAAAACTCTTTGTTCGCCTACCTTTTTGAGAATATTTTGGCCTACTAAAGAATTCTGGATTGACTTTTTTGTGTGTTGTTGTTTCTTTTCCCTCTGATACTTTAAAAAGCTGTGTACTATATTCTAGTTCACATTCTGGCTGACAAGAATCTTCTATTTTTCTTATCTTTGTTCTTCTATACATGTTGTACTTATTTTCCTTTGACTGCTTTTAAGATTCTCTGTCTTCCCCCCTTTTTTTTTTTTTTCATTTAATTCAATTCATATATGCTTTGGCATGATTTCTTATCATTTTAAGATCTGTTTTCATTGACTGATTTTCTTCCTGGTTATGGTTCAACTGCTCTGGCTTGTTCACATGCTTGGTAATTTTTGATTTGATGCCAGACATGCTGAATTTTACATTGTTGGGTGTTGGATTTTGTTGTAATTAAGTAATATTGGACTTTGTTCTGACATGCAGTTAATTTACTTGGGACAAGTTGATTTCTTTTAAGGTTTGCTTTCGAGATGTGTTAGGGTGAATTTAGAACAGTCTGTAATCCCCGGGCTAATTTAACCCTTCTACTAAGACAACAGTCTCTCAGCACATTACCTGACATCCTTCCCATTATGAAGATAAGTCCATATTAGGTGGTGGAAAAATGAACTATTACCACCTCTGTGTTAGTTCCAAGAATTGTTTCCGTTTGTTACTTATTGGTATTTCTTTCACCAGCCTTCAGGGATCTTCTCCCTCCCATCTCAATACTTAGCCAGGCTGGAGGTCTTGCTTATAGCTTTACAGCTGTCTCTCTCCACGTCTCTCTCTGGATATCTGTTGGTTTGTTTGTCTCTTTCCCTCTCTCTCCCCATATCCCTTTTCTCCAATATCCTGTTCCATGATTTCTAACCTTCATAACCTCCAATCTCTACCTTTCAAATCCTGATAATTGGGTTTTCCCTCCATACACTTGGAACTGCACCCATGCAATAATCTGAGACAGTTGTAAGCTTTACTTCATTTGTTTCTCTTTTCTGAGAGACCACAGACCCCATACAATTTGTTGTCTAGTGTCTTAAAATTTTTGTTTCACACTTTTTCTTAAGTTTTCTTATTTAAGGCAGGTAGGTAAATTGATATTCTACTATTTAGTTATTGTCAGAAGCAAAAAAATCCAATGTATTATTTTTGATAAGCATTTTTAGAATGATTTTTGAAATTACAGTCTTTGCTTCAATCAGAATTTATTTTTATGTATAATGTAGGGATGCAAATTTTTTTTCTTCTGTTTTTAGATAACCAATGCATGAATAGCACTTATTACATGCCCTATTGTATCAATATCACCTGCAAAGTCTGTTTTGTCAAAAATCAAGTATCCATGGGATAATTTTGGGCTTTTTTTCTCAGTTTTCTTTCTTTCTCTTTCTTTCTTTCTTTCTTTCTTTCTTTCTTTCTTTCTTTCTTTCTTTCTTTCTTTCAGGTTTATTTATTTATTTGGGCAGGGGCTGGGCAAAAGCAAAGGGGAGGAAAAGTATAGGGAGAAGGCAAGAAAGAGAGAGCCAGAGCCCCACTTAGGGCTTGATCCTACAACCCTGAGATCATGACCTGATGCTTAACTGACTGAGTCATTTAGGCTCTCTTCTCAGTTCCATTTTATCTATTTTGCATTTTTTATCTTTTTTTTTCACACGAATTGCCTTTTGTCTTCTTCTGTCTTTAAAATAAGTCCTAAGTCTTTATATCAGAAAAGTTTTGATTAAAAATCCATCTCCAGTTTTTGTTTTAGAATTTTCTCGAATTATTCTTCTTCCTTTGCTTTTCCGTATAAATTTAATCATTGGTACTTTTAATATTTTTTGCTATTATAAAGGACTGATTATAAAAGTATTTTGAACTTTTTTTGCTGATGTAAAGAAATACAATGGGCTTTCATAAATTAATTTTGTATACAGTTCCCCTTTTGATTCATTTATTAAATATTTTATCTTCTATTTTTTATCTTTTGAGTTCATAAAACAGATAATCCTATCATCTACAAATGGTGGTTTTATTTCTTCCCTTCTAATCTCCATATATCTCTTATTTCCTATCTTGCTGAACCATCTAGGTCTTCCAGTACAATGTTAAAAAAAAGTGATCGTAGTGAAAATTGTTTCATGTTTGTGATCTTAAAGAAGTTGTACAGCATTTTATATTAAATATTTGCTATTTCTTTTTGTGTAGATACTCTTCATCAGCTAAAGAAGTGCCTTTCCAATCTTTGCAATTTTTAAATTTTCTTCATTTTTATTTATTTTTAAAAAATTTTTAGAAAAGATTTTATTTATCACAGACAGAGATCACAAGTAGGCAGAGAGAGAGAGACGAGGAAGCAGCCTCCCCACCGAGCAGAGATCTCAATGTGGGGCTTGATCCCAGGACCCTGGGATCATGACCTGAGCCGAAGGCAGAGGCTTTAACCTACTAAGCCACCCAGGTGCCCCTGAAATTTTTTTTAAAACCTCATGAATCATTTAATTTTGCCTATTTCTTTTTCTGCATCTACTGAGATCAATCATTTTACTTTTCTCTCTCTTTAGTCAGCCAATATGGCCAATTACTTAAACTGATTTTCTGATATTTAACCAACCTGAACTCTTATGACAAAGGCAATGTGGTCAATTTTGTTTTGCCATTTTTATATATTACAAATTCAGACTGGTTATGCTTTGTTTAGGATCTATTTGCATGAGTGACTTTGGATAGGGATTCTTTTTCATAACTCTCTTGAAGGCTTGATATCAAGCATAAAATTGCTCAAGGAGTAATCCCCATGATTCTGTACTCTAGAAAACTTGTATAAGATTGATTCTTTTTTTTTTTTTAGGTTTGAATAGTGATTGAAATTACCCATAAACAAAATAGACCTGGTGGTCTCTTATTGGGAAGATTTCCTTGACTATTAATTCACTTGTTTTAATATTGATATTACTTCTAGGATTTTCCCCTTGAACCAGGTTTATTAATTTTTATTTTTCTAGAAATTTTTTATTTTTATAAATAACTAAATTTATTGTGTGTAAAGTTTTCATGATTTTCTTTATTATTATTATTTTATGAAGTAATTTTAGTTATGTCCATATTTACATTTCTAAAATCATTTATGTATATCTTTACCCACTTTTTTTCCCTATAAATTATGCTAGAGCTTTGTAATTCCTCTAAAAACAACTTTTTGGGGGCTCCTGGGTGGCTCAGTGGGTTAAGCCGCTGCCTTCGGCTCAGGTCATGATCCCAGTGTCCTGGGATCGAGTCCCACAATGGCCTCCTTGCACAGCAGGGAGCCTGCTTCTCTCTCTGCCTCTCCCTGCCACTTCGCCTGCTTGTGCACTCTTTCTCTCTCTCTGACAAAGAAATAAATAAAATCTTTAAAAAAAATAAATAAAAATAAAAAAAACAGATATCTGTTTTCTATTTCATTAATTTGCATTTATATAAACTCATATCTTTATTGTTTCATTCCTTATGCTTCCCTTTGGATAAGCTGCTTAAACATTTCTATGCCAAAGCCAAACGCTTTACAAGTACTCATAAACATTTAAAAAAAAAAAAAAAAAACCTAGTAGAAAAGGGCTTAACACATCTGGATTCCAGTCTTGAGTGTCATACTACTTGGGATATCTTGGCTTATCAGCTGATAACCTTGGTCATGTATCTTAAGATAGATGCATAAATGCACAAGTTGAATATTTTAGTTGACATCTTTTGTGCAGAATCTATATAACCATTACCTCTCTTGACCTGGACTACTTTTGTTGGCAACCATATCCCAAAGTTAACTGAGGCTGATATTACTGTTAAGTAAACTCCTTGCTGTTAAACTGAATGCTTCCCTATCTGGTACATATTCAGTTGCTCAGTTGTAAACACTGATCTTTGTCCCCACTGCACTTTGTTATAAGGTGCTGCAAACAAAATAACCCATATGAATATTAAAATGCTCTTTTATGCCAAAATTTGAATTCTAAAATTAGTGCTTTATCCATTTAATCAGGAAAAATATCAAGATACTGTTATGATAAGGTTAGGTAAGTTTGTGAGACCTTGAGTCCTTGTAGGTAGCATAATTTTGCATAGCAGACTTTACCATAGCTACGGGCAACAAGTGAGTTCTCGGCTTTTTTTTTTTTTTTTTGAAGATTTTATTTATTTATTTGACAGACGGAGATCACAAGTAGGCAGAGAGGCAGGCAGAGAGAGAGGGAAGCAGGTTCCCAGCTGAGCAGAGAGCCCGATGCGGGGCTTGATCCCAGGATCCTGGGATCATGACCTAAGCCCAAGGCAGAGGCTTAACACACTGAGCCACCCAGGTGCCCCTTTTTGAAAATAAATATATTTCTTTATATACCCCTAACACTTCATTTGGTTAGTTCTAGGCAGCAAATCTTCTTGACACTTCTCTACTGCCAAATCATTCTTAATGAGATCTGATTTATGAAATAAAAATTCAATCACAATTGATTTGTCCTATTTACCTTTTTGGCCATGCCATTCTCTACCTACACAGTATCTTCTCAATTAATCCATTTGGTAATCCAAGGCTGAACTGGAGGAAGTTAAGGATGGGAGATCGGATTTGACCTTTACTTTTGAATAATTCTAAGTCACAAATACACATTCTGCTGTTGAGAGGAGAGGGGATCATGCTTATCAGTTTCTAATTATTTTCATCATGCTTGAAGTCATTTCTCAACCCTGACATAAATCCTAAGTCAAGAGTCATTTCTGAACAAACTAATCAAAACTACTTCCATTGTTGTTGTTAAGCACAGAGCATCAATCACAAAGTATTTGTTGAGCTCCTTTTATGTGCCAAGAAGAACCACCCTGTCCTGTGAATCTCAAACATCAATCTCCTTCAAATCCACAGCTTCAATTTGAGATCTGAGCGACAGAACTGAAAGTCAAGCAAGCACAACAGAGAAGCACCAGAGATTACTTTTAGAAGCCAGATGCTATTTTGTCAGCAGGCTCATAATGTGCATCTTAAGCTAGGCTTTAGGTACTCTTGGCAACGACATGAAACCATTTACAAGCTTCCCTAAGCTAGAAACAGAAAAAGGCGACGTAATGTTGTAGAAAATAAGCATTGTTCTGTAAAGAACAAATCACATAAGATTAATTTAATAATGCTCCGAGACAGAACTGTAAACCTTAATGGTAATGTGGGAATAGTAGACAGTCCAAGCCAGATTCTCAGGGAATTTTACAGATGTGAAGAGAATTGTTTTTGGAAGCTGCATTAACTATTTCAGACCACTAGGGTAACCTTAAGTAAATGACTATTTCGATGTTCCAATAGCACTTAGTTTACTAAAGCAGTAAATTATTCCAACTCCGAAATACCCTGTTTCTGAATAGTTGCTGTAGCCTGTAGCAAATCAGCAGGATGCCGTTCTCTAGTTCCTTCCATTCCTGCCTAGTCCCAAGCTTAAACCGATGCCCTACAACCAGGCATTAACTCTTGCCAAGCATTTTGAAAATGAAATGCTGCATAGTATACAACCCTGTGGGTGCCTGACTAAATCCTCTTTGACTCTATTGAGTGAGGGGTGAGGGGGAATTAACACTGGATTGTGCCAATTGTGCTAAATAATGACCCACATGTGAGGGGGAAAAAAAAAAACCCAACATTTTCAAGATTGCTGTTGAGGAATTAATTCATAACTGAGATAGTGGAAATATTTAGATTGGCAGTATAAAAGTGTACTGTGTTCTTCCAGGCCTCATGGACTATCCCTCCACATACTGACATCCAGTTCTGTGTGCCTCATGATCCCAGAAAGAGTCTGCAGCCAGTAAAAATGTTTCTTAGGATAAGAAATCTTCCTTCGCTAAATTGGCAAGTGTGCTTGAGTTTTATCACAATTGGGCTGGACCTCTATGTCAGCAAAGTGTATCCCATGTGGGAGCAGTTCCATTATTTGGAGTTAGGTTTCTGAAAAAAGGAAGGATGCCATGTGGCAACTTCATTATACTAGAATATAGCAGCCCATCTCCCTTCTGTTTTAAGTAGCTTTATAACTAAGTGATTTGGAAAATGTTTGAAAATTGGTTATACAAATATTTAGCAAAGCTAATAGCATGCCATAAATATTTTTTGACTTAGGAATTAACACTAAAAAAGCGGAGGAGGGATGATATACCCACAGCCTCCTGGTCATGGATGTAAATGAAATTCAGTATCAAAGCAGATGCACCAGTTTCTTGATATACTATTTCTGTCAGATTCTGGCAATGGCTCTGATTTGAACAGCAATTACTGGTAAAGAATTTAGCCTCAACTGTTTAGGAAAGTGGCTTTATTGAATTTATAAACAAGGCCCTACAATTTTCCATTTCCTTAGCAAGATATTAAATCAACCACACTAAGCATGTCATCATGACTACAATTTACGTGATGTGACATGGCAGTTAAGATGCACTGAGGTAATTTGTGAGAGCTTGCAGTATTATTGTAGTATCAAAAATTTATATGGTTCAGTTATTAAGGCAAATTGTTTCATTCATACTGAAATATCTGACAGTAAACCACCAAGGGCTTCCACATTACATTAAAAAATGTCTTCCATATTCAAACAATTTGCACACCCTGTTACCATTATTTTGTTCACTGAGTGGAAGTCAAAGCACAGGCAAATACGGTTTTTTGATGTGGAAATGATCTGTGGGGGAATTGGAAGTGCTTCATTGTGGGTGGTTCTAAGAAATAGTTCAGCTAGGATAAAGGAAGTTATCTTTGGGCACCAACAACTAGGAACAGGATGTCCAAATTCTTTGCTCTGGTGCTATTTAGTATCCGATTTGCTTGCTCTCCTTATGTCAGTTTGATTTTCAGCCAACAGAAAGAAAAAGCATATGACCGAATAAAAAATATGGAAAAAGCCATAAAGAATGTTCTATTATAAGCTGTTCTTAAATAAATTTCACCACTGTAAGAAAAAATAAGGCCTTTGAAATACTTCCAATTTTGACCCAAGGCTCTTCTCTGAACTCCTCAAAACAGGGGCAAAATATTTAACAGTTTGTATATTTATCTTTTTTTTTCTAGCAATTTTAAGCTGTTTTATGTTATTTTATTCTTGTTAGGAATACAGGAGTTTCAAAAATAGAACAGGATAGAATGAGTTCTCATTGTAAAAGGCCTTACAAATACAAGTTTAATCGGATTTTTATTACAGCTGTAGAATTTTATGCCATATACACTGTCTCTTTTAAAGTACATATTCATTGAAAAACATGTTTTATTCATTAACACATTTTTCATAATAGCATTTAGAAGTCTGCTAAAAATAAGAAGCTGGCCACTAGCTAAATTCTTTTTTTTAATCAGCTAAAACCACCAGTTCCCATTCACTGAATATGTGAACTACTAAGTTTTTCTTTCTCGATACTCATACTCTGTGCAAGAGAACCACTAACAATAAATATATTTTGCTTGTTTTGTCAATGAAGATTTCATCAAAAACATCACTGTGTTCTTATAGGTGAAACTCGGAGGCTTACATAGCATCAAGTTGCTAAGGGAGTTTTCTGTCACCATTACAATTTCTGGTGTGAGTAGGTAATTTAACTATCAGCTGATAAGGTACTAACTTTTGCAGAACAAGCAGACCATTCAGAATTACTATACCAAATATGGTTTCTGACAAACTCTTAGGCAAAATAAAATAATATGATAAAAGCAAAGGCCTCTACCTAGGTAGAGTTCGTCCACAAAAGAAAAAAAAAAAAACAACCATAAAAACAAAAACGACCTGCATTTCTGAGGCTGCTGCATTTGTTTATCTGTGTATATTTTAACGTATGTCTCAGTGGGCTTTAAAAACAAAGATGCTTTCAATCTGGCACTTCTTTTAGCGTAGTTTTCTTTTTGAGCTCCAGAAAATATGTTGTTTGCATAAGCATCATGGCCAGTATTAAGTTAGTTATCTAATAAATTTAATTTCCAATTAACATTCATACAAGGTAGAAAAATTAGCTGTCTTGAATATCAGCTTTGAAATAAAATAGAAACAGAGGAGGAAAACTTCAGTAAGTATCCTACCAAGGACAACTCTAGAAAAAACAGCTATTTCAAGTAAACACAACACAGTTCCTTCCAATATTCATCATTTGTTTCACAAAAGCATCGTCAAGCTTTTGCAAAAATATCCTAGAGTCTTCCTCAGTATATTCAGTCATTCAAAAAGCATAAAAATGACTTAGACACTACCTCCCCCCACTGTCCCCCTAAAAAAGTTAGCATAGAACACCAACTGTGTAAAGTTGTATATTAAAGATGCTATAGACCATTCACTTTTGGTATACATACTTCCCCCAGTGGGCCTGGGGGAAACATCCAACTTCAACTGATTTAGTTGCTTCTGGCTGCCTGATGCACCATGAATTTGTTGCGACCTTTATTTAAAAAAATACTTCAGGAACACCTGGGTGGCTCAGTTGGTTAAGCTGCTGCCTTCAGCTCAGGTTATGATCCCAGAGTCCTGGGATCAAGTTCTGCATCAGGCTCCTAGCTTGGCGAGGAGCCTGCTGCTCTCCTTGCCTCTGCCTGCCACTCTGCCTACTCTCTCTCTCACTGACAAATAAATGAATAAATAAAATCTTAAAAAAAATACTTAATAAAGCCCATTCTCTGTATTGATTGGCTAAAGCAAAGCAGCAAGAAGCTGGCACCGCACGGACTTACTTTGTTTCCCAGGTACGGAGCTGGTGCACTCCAGTAGTGACCCTGCGGCAAGGCACGGTGGGCTTCCTCACTGCGGATGCTGATCTGCTGAGGCAGGTCTAAGTCATCCTGCTGGGGAGCCACTTGAACATGGCCAGAGATGTCTGTCAGGTACCAGCCACGCATGTCTTGTATCTTTAAGAAAACACACGATCATCTTACTTAAGAAAAACAAAACCAAAAACCACGTCCACTTTTTTCTCTTTCCTATTCTGTATAGCGTCCAATCTTTGGAACTTAAAACAACAACACAACAACAACAAGAACAAAAAAACTATTCAAGTTTACAAAAATAGGAGAGCTGTGGAAAATGTGAAACTTATCATATGTACTCATCATAGAGTCTCATTGTGTTCTTGTTGATTCTAGGACTTTGGATAGTACTATGTAACCATGGGCTTTTATTGATCCAATGCTTTTTATTTTTTTAAAGATTTTATTTATTTATTTGACAGAAGAGATCACAAGTAGACAGAGAGGCAGGCAGAGAGAGAGAGAGGAGGAAGCAGGCTCCCCGCTGAGCAAAGAGCCCAATGAGGGGCTCGATCCCAGGACCCTGAGATCATGACCTGAGCCGAAGGCAGCGGCTTAACCCACTGAGACACCCAGGCACCCCGATCCAATGCTTTTTAAGAAGTTATGACTCCAAATACTTCTTTTTTAAAAATGGAAATGTGTTCAAAGTTACACAAGGATTATACTGTTATATAAATTATCAGATAGCTGGGCTCTAAACTGCATATTTTTCATTCCACTAATAATTTCCTATTGCTTATGAGAAAAATAATTACAAAAGGTTTTACACATGTATTTGTAAAACATAGGAAGAAAAGAGATAAAATATGCAAGTGCCTGAAAGGTAGCTTTGCATTGTTTTTCTACCCCTTTCATTTAATTAAATTTCAGTTTTGAGGCTTAAGGACATTCGAATCCACTAGCCTGTTGCTATGGCCACAGCTCACAATACTATACCTCATCCTTCCCGTGGGGTTTGAAGTGCTATAGGAATTCATAGCCTAGATCTTTGGCCCAGAAAAGGAAGGAGCCTTAAAGGAAAAATTAGGAACACATGATGATTTGCTCTTCCGTCTTTACATTCCGGCCGAGGGAGAGCATACAGCTACAATTCTAATTTAGACTGCCCTACCTAGTTGGGACAAAACATAAGATATGGGGTGCCTGGGTGGCTCAGTGGGTTAAGCCTCTGCCTTCAGTTCAGGTCATGATCTCAGGGTCCTGGGATGGAGCCCCGCATCGGGCTCTCTGCTCGGCAGGGAGCCTGCTTCCTCCTCTCTCTCTGCCTGCCTCTCTGCCTTCTTGTGATTTCTCTCTCTCTGTCAAATAAATAAATAAAATCTTAAAAAAAAAATACAGAGGTTTGTGGCTACCAGGGTCCCACTTAGATATGTGTGAGTGGCTTGGTGTTGTAGGTGATGGGGAGCAGAATAGTGATGATGAGAATATGTGGATAACATATTTTTAAATTTTTTTTTCAGGTAGAGGTCATTTGATTCTCCATCTCTCAAAATTGTGGAACAGCTGGGACTAGACCTTAAGAAATGTGTTACTTCCTTCTCTTCTCTTCCCAACATCATCCTTCAGGGATTCTAAGCACAGTGAGATTCAGAGGAAGGTCTTTCCAGAAGGCTTACTGAAACACAAATATCATTTGGACCTAACTGCTAAGAAACAAGGCTAAATGTCAGTTCTGCTCTTCTGCTGGCCATGAAAGTTTGATGTTAATGGAACAGTCTAGAGCGTGGGGTGAAACTTTACAAACAGGAGGGGAAGTGGGCTAGATGCCTAATTGCTATCGGTTCTATGCAATCTGCTCTGAAAGCAAATACATTTAATAGTGTACAGATTCCGATTTAGACATGAGAGGACAATCAGAAATCACTCATGGTATTTTAGACTTGACATAAAAGCAATACAGGCATAAAAGAATACTGTAGCTATGTTAAGTATTCCTTATCTGATTAAAGTTGAAGGGGTGTTTAGAAGGTAGTTTACTGCAAATGTGATATTTGTAAAGTACAACCCTGGTCCTATCACTCCCCTGATAAAATATCCCAGTATATTCTTATACTTCTCCAAGTATAAGAATCTAACTTAGCATTCGCAACCCTAGCGGTAGAGTTTCTCATTCTCCTCTAGGCTTCTCTTTCTCCAGCTTGCATCTGGCTACTCTGTAGTCTTAAGAGCTGCCATTCCGGCTATTTGAAATTCCCTGAGGGTCCCATTTTCCTCTCGCACATCCTCTATCAGGACACAAACCACAGTCTGTGCAGAGTTGAAAAGGCAATGGGGAGCAATCCTTCTTAATTTGTATACCCAAAACATTGATGAATGGAATACATAATTCTGCAAAGCCTATCTGATGCTTTCTCAATTGAATCCTATGCCTTTGGGGTTATAATCACATTAATCCCATTACTGCTTCTCAAAGTAATCATGGACACTGAAAAGACGAATATTTACTATTTCTAAGAGGTTCCAGCCTCCATGTGGCTACAAACAAAACCTTTAAGTCTTTGATCAAAGATACACAAATAGCATTTGAAAGAAAATTCAATACCTTCTTCATGATAATGGTAAGTAGGAACTTACTACCAGAAAACCATTTTTTAAAAAAATTTCTTACAAAAGAACAATAGCAAGGAGGTTCTATTCTACTGAGCAGCATACAGAATGAAAAGGCTATTGCTTACATGGCCGTAGGTCCAGTACGAGCTCTGACATCTGTCTGAAACCCCAGAACAGAAACACTCATCACAACCTTTATGATTATCCTCTTGCAAATTGAAGAAGCCGGCTTTACAGCGACTGCAGTCCCCACCTTCAACATTCTCCTACAAATAAAAACAGAGATACCCTTCAAGATAAAGAACCATCTATATTTAGTTCCATGAAAGGAAATTATAAACTGGATATTCTTCATTTTACCCTTCAACCATATTTAAAAGATAGGATTTTTTTTCTTAATCTGCTCAAAATCTCCATGTTAAGCTATCTCCTTTCTAGCCACACTGACAGGAAAGGATATTGGATACTGATCTACTGTCGTAAAAGCTACAATTTGATCTTCATGTATATCAAGAGTGTGGTGTAAACGCCATGATAAATACAGCAGTGAGTTTCACTGACTAAAATGGGCACAGGCTGCTTCACAACCTCTGTTGTTGAACTACTTCCTCTTTGAACACATGATATATGATAAAATTAGAGAATTAAACTAATGGATGTGCAACAGCATGTTGATAATATACAGAGGACAAAATACTGTCCATATTACATATTAAAAAAACATACACTTGGGGCAACCATGAGAACCTGACAGGGAGAGAAACTGGAGTAAACGGCCATAGATTTCCTTGATGCAACCAAGCAGGAAAAAAGGAAAGGTTTTCTTGGTTAATTTTCACAGTGTTTCTTTAATACATTGGTGTCGCCAGTTAATCATATAGTAATAATATGGGAAATATAAATCTCATGCGGTGACTGCTCTCCAGATTGGTATCATTAATCCTAGTCCCAACATACTGAAAAATCCTTTGTTTATAGATGGGCCTATACTGTGGACTCGGGCCAGGGAAAGCTGATTATCTAATGAAAAACTGGGAAGGCTGCAGTTTCTCAATTTAAAGAACAGTGAATCTTAACTAGTAACTTCTAAATGAAGACTCCTTGCTTTGTAGGAAGAGATTCTCAGTATTCCCTACACCTGGATTTGCTCCACATTTTTTCTCTTCCTTGAGTTCCTTCATTACCTTAATTCTGAAACTTTCCTTCTCCTTAGAGAACTTCTCTCTCAGCTGTGCTCCATAGTCCTTTGTACATTGCTCTATTATAACCACCCAAAAAACCCACATAGCTGTATCTTCTGAGCTTGTTCTCTCTAGGTATATCCTAGTTATACCCCATAATCTATTCAGAGGTAGAAGCCTTGCCTTACTTACTGTTACACTACCAGAAAATGCTGAAGTTCCTGAGCACTAGATATAACACTAAGCACTAGATAAACAATATTTTACTAAGTTTAAATAAATTTCTTGGTGGTTGTGTTTTTCATCCACAGCAAAGAGCTATGCACATAGTAGATGTTTAATATAATTATTTTTTTTAGTAAACCAAGATTGGGCAGAGGATAGAGGGTTGATAAGATCTGAGAACATAGGAAAAAAAAATAGGAGAAAGAACAAGAGTGTGAAAAAATAAAAAAATTTGTAAGAATAACTAAAGAGGTTTCTGCTTATATCTGAGAGAATAATTTATTTGAAATTAACTTTTTGACTCTTAATTTCTATGACCTACTTAAGAGACCATAGTCACTTCTATATTGTTGGGAACCTAAACAAAGGGCTGTCTCCTGGCCCATTTCAAATGTCAATTTTTAGCAACTTGATAAATACACAAATTGAATTATTGCCACAGACATTCTTGCTAATTTTTATTTCTAAAGTAGATTCCAGATATTTTCATATGATAAATGTCAGCAAAACTAATCAAACTAATTTCAGACCTATGGTGCAAATAATTCCCCAAAGCTCTGAAGTTGGGAGTCCTCAGAAGGGTATATAGGCAGGAAAGATGAAACATCTCTATAAGTGTAATTTAGCTTATCCCACTGAGGACACACTATAGCTGTTCTGTAGACTGTGCTCTTACGCACTTGGTCTAATCTACTTTTCATTTACTCTAATTTTGAACCTGTAATACTACTTTTCTGAGATTCAGACTGAGTTCAACAATTTGAAATTTTTAGACATTACATTTTCCTTATCTCTGTTTTTGTCTGGTAATATAACCTTGAAAAAATAGGATTAAATAATTTCAATATTCAATTAATTAATAACCTGAAGCAACACAATAGAGTAGGAATTCTAGGGACTCTAAAGATGCACAAGTCAAGGTCTCTGTCTTTAAAAGTCAACATCTAGAGCCAGGTAAAATGATACATTTACAATCCACTATAATGCTTGGTGGAACAGGATTGTGCCTCTGAGAAATCAGTTATATTATGGGAACACAGAAGAGGAAGGACTAGTTGTGCTACAAAGACCTAAGGAGGCTTTGTGACAGGAGTGGCATCGTTTGCCCTTTTGTAATTTTGAAGAACGGTTTAAAAATTCAATCTGTTGGAGGAGATAAAATGAGAGACCCATGGTTAGCAAAGAGATTGGAAACAAGAACTAATTCAAAGGGTAGATGATTCATTCATCATTTATTTTTTCAAAACAGACACACTGAATAGTTCTTGTGTGCTAGGGTCTGCACTTGGTCCTTGGCTTCCGGTGTCTTTGCCCTCACATAATGAACTTTCAAGGCTACTCTGAGATATTGATCTTTTCTCTCAGGAATTGGTAAATCATTATAGGTCATTCAGCAGGAGGTAAATCAAATGAACTATACTTCATGCACCTAAGTTGGTGGGAAGAGGTAAAATGTCTAAGAAAGACAAGACGCTGGTACTCTTTCATCACCATATGGTGCAGTGAAGTGTTAATTCAACAGGCCTGGAGTGCTCAAACCCTGCATATTCTAAACTGAAAAGACCATTGCTTGACTAGCTCCTGGGAGATAACCTATAAGACCTTGGAATATTCTGCTTGATAAAAGGGTCTTTGTATACCTGGGGTCAGGGGTCACATCAGACAGTTTATGCTAATAATCCCATTTATGGTGAAAGTCTAGTTTTGTTTCCCCATGACATTGCAACACATTTATCAGCTTACAATACCATTTATGGTGAATACATAGTTTTGTCTACCTGGGGCCCTGAGTCACAATGTATCAGTTTGATCTCTGGGGGAACAGGTGACTGGGTCAGTCATATAAGAGCTTCATACCTCAATGACTGACCTCCCAATAAAAATCCAGAATAGCAAGACTTGGGTGAGTTTCCTTGGTTGGAATAACTCGTAAGTATTGTCATACATTGTTTCTGGGAGAAATAAATACTTTCCGTATGATTCCGTTGAGAGAAGATAACTGGAAGTCTGCATTTGGTTTCTTCTAGACTCTTTCCTATGCACCTCTGTCTTTGCTGATTTTAATCTATATATTTTTTGCTGTAATAAACCATTAGGGTGAGTACAGAAACTTTTCAGAATTCTCCAAGTCCTTCTAGTGAATCACTGATAATGAGTGTGGTCTTGGGGGCCCCCAACACCATAGTAAAGATTATAGGATGTTTATACCTAGAAAAACAGGCTACCCAAAGTGATAGTTTTACTTTGTTGTGACAAATCTTCAAACCAAAACATTTTAGAACTCTTTATAGGTCTTCAATCTAATCCTATTTTACACCACCATGCTTACTTCAACCCTCCTCACAAGTAACGATCAACTTCTGTAAGATCCCCATAGACCTTACACATGACTGCATAGGATGTCAGCTTCATGCCACAGCTTTAAGTTGCTAGACTCCTACTTATTTAGATCTGAGTCTGCTCCACATTTTTTTCTTGAGTGGGTGGTAGCTGGGTTCATTGGATTGAAAAGTGCTTGGTTCTGATTGTTCTCAGTTTCTACAATAGACAAATAATAAGCCAAAACTAAATAGTAAATATGCTGGATACAGTACCAACTTATGTATCTGTCCTCATGGCTTAATTAAAAGGGCCTTTCAAAGCTGACAGGAACATGAATTGAGGATAAAATCTTTTTAGATCACTAGAGCTCTGCTTTCTGGTCATGCCTCAACTTGCAGAGAATAAATTAGTTATTGCCTGTTCTACTTCCTTCCTCCTTTTCCAATCTTCCTTGAGAGTATATCTAAGTAATTTCTTATTTAAGGATTGTGTTTCCAAAGTTTTCTTTAAATTGATATTAGCTTCAAAACAGGGAAGGCATGCCTGGGTGGCTCAGTTGGTTAAGCGGCTGCCTTCGGCTCAGGTCATGATCCCAGCGTCCTGGGATGGAGTCCGACATCAGGCTCCTTGCTCGGCAGGGAGCCTGCTTCTCCCTCTGCCTCTAGCCTGCCACTCTGTCTGCCTGTGCTTGCGCTCTCTCTAACAAATAAAATCTTAAAGAAAAAAAAAAAAACAGGGAAGACATCACAGTTTGGTATTTAATGTATTTTTAGAGTGGCACAATTCAAACACAAAGGCATAGTGTTCCAGGACTTCTACTGAAACTTCTAGGGAGACTAGTTCCCCACCTTCTAGTAACTTGATCATATAGAACATCTTGGCAGCTTTCTTCTCAATTCTTTTTATGGGTTCTAAGGTACGTAACTACTTTTTCAAAACTTCTTTGTGGTTCATCAACAATGCCATACATGAAGTGGCTATGATTATATTCCTGATTCATTTTTGGAAGATCTTTCTGATTTGGATTTTTGATGCTCAGATTGAGAGTGAATCTTCTGCTTTATGGGTAAGTTCCTTGAGCAGTTTAATTTACTATGCTGTCAGTATCAAATTATTGATAAAACCTATGTTATTGTTTACTATTACCTTACTTGCTATTTTTACTCACTCATTCATCAAATCTGATGAAGATAGGCTGATGATAAACAGTGCCTCTTCTCTTTAGACCAGTGTCTCCCAGCCTGATTTTTATTTTCAAGCCCTTAAGGAGCCTCTTTAATTACTATTTTATTTTCATACCATCCTCACCATGAAATCTTTGTTCCACGGGTATACTCTTGTGTCCAGGTGCACTGTGTCCATATGCATAAAATGAAAACGGTATTTTCACCCCTATTAGAGCCAATTTTCATCCCCTTCTGGAGACATGCATGCTTAAGATACATATCCTATTGCACATATTTAGCTGAGTACATAAGTAGGTATGTTGTGGTCTACCCTACAAAATATTTATGATAACTGGCCTTTCTCCTTCGGCAGTTTTTTCTCTAAAAACAAAGCTTAATTAGAAAAACCTTACTAGGTTCTTTTTTCTTAGAGTCAGACACTGTTGGGTTGACACCAATTTTCTTTTTGCTAGAGTTCCCTCGGCAAAGGCTCTCTCTAGAGAAATAGAGTCACGATCGTTTCCCTGTAGCCATTCTCAGGAAGTCGCTTTCTTATAAATTAGGTACAACTCCAGTGGTACATGTTTAACCGTGATTGTTAGTCAACTGGGAATTCTATTGACAAAGTTACCCGGAGTATCTCCAGTGACATTTAAGTTATTTTTTGTGATAATTGCTCCAGAAATGCTGTAGTCATGCCTGTTTTTTGGGGGGCGTTTGTAGTCAATTATAGATTTTCCTCTGTTATGGCCTTCATTCTAACGCATCCAAGTATTAAAAGAAGTTAACAAAAGAAGGATAATTAGCTAATTAGCAGTATTTGTGGAGCGCTTACTCTTTAAATACACTGTTCCGTGGCTAAATAATAAGTAGTTGGTGGTTAGAAGCAAGAAGAAAAATAGAAGAAAATTAGTTCTCACTTCACACAAGTTTATTTAGCCTTTAACATTAAAAATTGAATAACATGGTATTTCTCAACTGTCGCTGCTTCAGGAAACAAACTCTGGAATGCACTTCTAATGCTAGGAAATTTACATCTGTAATTTAGATTCAAGATCAAACATATAAATTGAACACCTTTTGTAGAAATGCCCAGGGTTCCAGCCTAACAAGTTAATGTGGTGATCACTGCTATATATAAATAGGAAAGGGAAATACAAAACCAATAAAAATCTAAGCACACACCATGCAAATCCCATTAGAGGAAAAGAGTAGAAACTTACTTCTACTCATAAAAAGAAATATAAATAAACAGAAAAAGTGATTACTACGTATTTATGATGATCCCTTATACTTTCAAAAGGCTTCGATGTTATAATTACATCTATTGAGAGTTAGGCAAGAAAGATTTAATATCATCATTTTATAGATTAAGAAATAGGTATCAACCAATCTTAGTAACTTTCAAATCTCTGCAACTGTTTCATTTTCTTTCTTCCTTCTTTTTTATGTATGAGTCACTGTCAGCTTCTTATTGATTGATGGAAAAAATAACAGAAGTGAGGCTGACATTAAATAGATTGCAAGTTGTAAGAAGATAATAAAGGAAAAGACAAAGACGTTACAAGTGATTACTGCAGGAGAATTATTTCTATCAGGGGAACCAGGATCCCAGCTTTGCTAAGAAAGTGAAGATGAACCTTGAAAACTGCCTAGCATGCAAAGGGCCAGGGCCAGGGGTAAGGTTTTCCCACCCTTCTAAATAGACTCTGAAATTCCAGAAAGAGCTTGGTACCCCCAAGGAATGTAATTCAGGCAAAAAGACAGGGACTGAAGCTCCAGAACATTCTGGGAAGATAACCCAAGGTCAGATCACATAAGCTGGTTGGCCAGTAAGGACTTAATGGAAAGTGCAGTAGAAAACCCAAAGCAAAGCACGCGAAAATACACACTTTGATTTCTAATCTTTTACTTCACTATTTATCTTTTTGTTATAAGACTTTGATAAAATAAAAGCACATGTTACAACCTAGATCAAGGTCAGTTTATATTATGTATCAGAGACTGTAATCCAATGGCCTTTGAATGGATAACATGACACCAAACTTCAAAAGCCCAATTTTTAGCATATGGTACTTAAAATAAATACCAAAAGTCCAACCAGCATTTACATTCAACTGACTTATATATCTGGGAATGTTTCCCTCTTGTAACTCACAAGAAGATAGAGGAATTTCAAAAATGTTAATAATGTATAAAAATTAGTAAGTATTTTCATGTCTTGAGCTAACATTGTTTTCATATTTTGAAATATAATGAGGATGATGTTCACTAATATCATTGAGTAAACAAGATATAACAGATATAACAGAATATCTGTAAAATTGATAGCAGTTGATACATACTAATTTCATTTACCTCTTTTCAAATCAGGAAATCTTTTTTTCTTTGATTAAAGAAATTTTAAATTAGGAATTATTTTAAAACACCAGAAAAGTACACATGACATTTATCCACTACTCATAACCTAGAGGTTGAAAAATATTAACATTTCTCATGTGTGTTTCAGATATATTTTAAAAGAATATTTAGGCACATTTGAATTTTACTTTATGTCTATCCTAGTCCCTTCCCCTTTTCTCTAGAGTTAACTAGTCTCTGAAATTCTACATATCAGTGTATTTAAAAATCTTTAATTTATGTAAGTGTGTGTCCACACACTATGAAACTGTTTTATGTCTTATAATGTCACACAAATGACAGCACAATGACATTGGTTTTCCTCACCTCACCTGAAGTTTCTGAGATTTATCAATGCTTAGGCATGAGGACCTATTTTCACTGGAACAGCTCTTTTATCATATTTCATGAGTGTATTGCACTTCATTTTTCTTACTGATACATGGATATTTCAATTTTTTTCTAATTTTTAAAACAATTATGTATATGGTGGACATCTTTTCTTTGCTTCTTTCTGCACAGTGTGCAAGTTTCTTTAGCGTGAATGTCTAGATGTGGAGTTGCTGGGTGACACACTTCATTATCTTAATGATACCAGATACCCTACTGTACTCCACAGGTCATATTACTAATTTACCCAAATGACAGCAGCATTTCTCTTGGTTTTCACCAGGATTTGATATTATTTGCTATCTCCCCATTTAAAGTTTTATCCTATATTCTTCAATAATCTTCTTGAAAAGTATCTCCACTTAAAAATACTTATTTCTAAGTATCATATAGTTTTTGTTCCTATTCGCAATATTTTCATTCTACTTTCTAATTGGTTATCACTGACATATTGTTTTTTATAGACAGATTCTTGCATTCTTCAAGTCACTGGAATGCTCTTCTGGTTTCAATATTCACCTTGCTAAAGAATGTACATCAGTGTTTTCAATACAGTTTTCAGTACAGTGTTTTGAGTGTTTTCAATACAGTTGGACTGACAATGGCAAACACACATCATGATATTTGTCTCTTGCACATATTATGATATGATATATGCAATAAAAACATATCTAACACATATAAGACTTTTTCTCTCAATCTTGACTCGTGGGCAAGTTGCCTACTGGGAGCTTAGGTAGTAGATTTCTTTTTTATCTTCTTCAAATAGAAAATATTGAATTTTCTTTAATTCTTGACAATTCTTCTTTTCATCATTTTTGGATATTCTTTCTCATCTGTTCATCTAGTCTCTTCTTTGGAAACTCGTGTTACTTTTGTTAAATTTTATCCTTCTATGAGCCAAACCACTTAGCATCTCATGTTTTCATGTCTTTACTTCCTACGTCAATGAATAGGTGTTATCCTCAAGTCTGCATTTCTAATACTCTATTAAGCAGTTTCTAATCTTCTAAAATTCACTGAATTTTAAATTTCAACCATATACAGTTTTTATTTCTAGAAGTAAATGATATTGACTTCTTTTCCAAAGCTGCTTATTTATTTTAATATAGGACCCTATTTTGTACTGTTTTCTCATTCTTTTTTATTCTTTTACCTTCACATGTTTTATGATTATACATTTTCATGTATTTTATGATTAATACAATAAAAGTATATACTTTACTGTTTATATGAATTCTTGCAAACTATCTTATTCTTCTAGTTCTTGGTGTACAAATATTTTGACTTCTGTGCCTCCTGATTTTGTTTTGTAGTTATTTTTCTATCGTGCAGTGTACTGCTTTATGGCAAGTTCATCATCAGTTGAGGCAGCACCTTCTTTCCTGTGGGAATACCACTTGCCTGACATGTTGAAGAATTCTAACATAAAGGGAGAATAAAACTGACCCCATTCCCATGTGGCACACAGGTTTGGGTGTTTGCTTCCTCACTGCACACTAATTTTTCCCCACCTAGAGCTCAAAAGGAGAAAGAAAATTTCTGTTGCCACCGCCAGCTTGCAGGTGGAATTTTCACTGTAAGGGGACAATTCTAGAGTCTAAACATAACTGAACTCAATTTTAATTTCCTTCCTTGAGTCCAAAACTCAATGTCAAGTCCTAGAGAGGCCATTAAAACATCCAACCTTATTTCCATTTGTAGATTAGGACCAGCATCCTACTTCCCCACCCCATGACCTTCGTTGTTCAGCTCTGCTTGGGCTTATGCTTGTTAACTTGGGTTTCTCTTTTGGGTCTGACATATAGAAATTTCCTTCTCTTTCCTGAATCAACAGAATTACAAATTTACTCTATTTCATCCAGCATACTTGTATTGGAAGTGAAAGAAGTGGTGTCCCTTTTCTCAGTATATCTTGATAGAATGTTACCCACTTAAAATTTATAATAGAAGTATATATAGGCCCAAGACTTCATAACCAAGTGCTTTCTTAAAGTATCTACATACGTCAGTAAGGACAAAATTTCTTCCTAATGAAAATTATTTTAAAAAAATTACATGTTATAATGTGACCAAAAAAACGTGTACGTGTATACTGGTTAATACGCATTTTGGGGGCTCCTGGGTGGCTCAGTGGGTTAAGCCGCTGCCTTCGGCTCAGGTCATGATCTCAGGTCCTGGGATCGAGTCCCACATCGGGCTCTCTGCTCGGCAGGGAGCCTGCTTCCTCCTCTCTCTCTGCCTGCCTCTCTGCCTACTTGTGATCTCTCTCTGTCAAATAAATAAAATAAAAAATCTTTAAAAAAAAATACGCATTTTGGAAACGAGCATTTATATTGATACCATTTTATTTGAATTTAAGTCTCCAGTATTTTAGCTTCTCAATGAAGTATTACTTGTTAAATACCATTTTGATAGATCCATATTGTTTCAAATAACCAGCAGACACACCTATGTCTCATCATGTTTTTGTAAAAAAGAATGGCCTACCACATTTCTCTCTACATTAATAAATGTCTGTTCAGTATTTAAATTACATGCATATTTTGTTGGAATACTGTGTATTTATTATTCTTTTAAACAAGAGATTATAGGTACTTAATTATAGTACATTATATGTATGTATATTATGATATAATTCATTTTCTGTATGCATATAATTAGTGATTTTTAAAACTATGTGGATGTCTATTGAAATCCGTTTTCTGCAAGTTTTTATCCTAAAAGAAAAAAAAAAACATTAAGTTTTATCTAAGCGGTTATAGTCATCTATTTAAAATGTCACACAGTTGAAAGGCAACTCTTTTAATGATGCTACTTACTTATTTATTCTTTTATGATTTCTTAATTGCTGTTTATTGTCTTTTAACTATCTGTGTAGAGCTTCAGATGTGTTTGTAACAGGGATAGTTCTTCTTTTTTAATATATTTTTATTTATTTATTTGACAGAGAGAGACATGGTGAGAGAACAGAAGTAGAGTGAGTGGAAGGGGGAGAAGCAGGCTCCCCACTGAGCAGGAAGCCTGATGTGGGACTCATTCCCAGTGTCCTGGGATCATGACCCAAGCCCAAGGCAGCCATTTAACCACTAAGCCACCCAGGCACCTCAAAAGGGATGGTTCTTAACTGGGACTGTAATTGCTCAGTATAAGACAGAGGCAGACAGAGAGCTAGCAGAGTGCAGGCAGTGGCTCAAGGAGCTCTCCCTCTGATCTGAGTCCTCCTAGTGGCTATAGCTCTTCTTCTAGCCTTTCTCTCTACATTTACCAAAGAAAGGAAAAAAATGAGGCCTGCGTCTTTCCCTCCCTGTTACTCTTTCCTTGCAAATACTAGACATTTCCAGTGTATGAACAGTAGGTATATAAAAACATTCCTTTTCTTTTTTCCCATTTGATGTCCTGCATTCTAGAGACTACAGAGATTTCCCTTCCATTCTAAGCTCAGCTTTGCCTGTCCTTTATTTGAACAAGTGATAAAACTCAGAGATTTCCGTGGAGTTTTGTAAGAGAAATAAAATGCACACAAGCAACATTTTGGTAAATATCAGAGAAGATGAACTAAGTCTGTAGGATTGTCCAAAAAGAGACACAGAGTGAAGAGCAGAGGTCTCCTTAAACAAGTGATCATACACAGATGGCAACACAGTTTTGGTCTGTTATTTCAAATAATATTGGAATAAAATGTCCTATATCTAGGAAATTTACTATGTTCCAGTATATGACAGCTTTTACTATAGATTATGGACTTTCTGCCAGTTTACAGAGACAGGAATTGTGTAGTTTCAGTAGGCAGAAAAAACACCTAAATGACCCATGATACAGCATACACCTATTATGTAACTATTATAATATTTAGCCTGTTATGTCAGACATTCTTGTCCCAATCAATATACACTTCACATTAATACTAATATTTACCTCTTGTGTTATACTTTAATTTTATATGCACATACACATATAACAAATGGAAGTATATCATTTCATGTAATTTACAGCTTCCTAGATAAGACTAATGATTTAATAAAGGTTCTTAAAAAGGTTCCAACCATGATTGAGAGCAAAGGAAAAAAAAAGTAACATTCATTTTTATATCAGTATGGCATTCTAACTTTTTCAGTGTATTCTGTCAACTAATGTAGATAACACAGCTTAACCCCAGTGTTTTGGAACTGATTAGCACAGCTAAATGAAATCAGTTCTGTCATTTTAGACTTGTGCATGCCTCTGTTTCCTCTATGCATACAAGCTGTGGTTGTAATGCCTCCCTCAGTGTTCACATGATGAGCTATTAGCTGAGTATGTACAACAAATAAAGTCATATTTCTGAAAGTACTCTTAGGAGGAAAAATTGAGACTTTAATCAATTCCACTAGGTTTCTTACATTTTCAGTAATAAAACAGAAGAATCTGAATATAGTATTTTCAGAAAATCTGGGTCTAAACTTCAAAAGATTACCTAAAACGCCAGAATGTAACCCTTGGCAGAATTATTTTCAGAGGTAGATGCAAAGCTATGGAAGGTTTGAGTATATCGCTGCTGTTTATAATGCTATTTTTCAATTCACAGACTAGTCGAGTAATGAGGGAAAGGGGTTTTTGCTATGAAGTAACACCTCTTCCTAGAGTGACTGGTCCTTCTTGAGCTGGTAGAATTAGACAAATGGTGGATGTCTGGACATCCTGGTTGTAATGACACTTAAGAGGAGGGCCAATGGTAGGATAGATAGGGGATATTTATAGGAGAAGCTGTTACAATTGACCTAATGTCAAACAGACATAAGAGAACAGAAAAGAAAGGGAAAAGGACCTTCTGTCTTGATAGCAGACATTACCAGCAAACACAACACACCTTGCAGTGACAGTGTCCAAAACAAGGGTCTTCATTTGTGCTCCCTGCACCACTGCAGTTACAAGGCTTGCATTCTGGGTAGCCAGTGTAGCCTCGGGCACAGCGGTCACAGCTCACGCCTGTGAAGCCAGGTTTGCAATGACAAGACCCAGGTGCCAAACCTATGCGAAGACGAACTACATATTAACAACATATTAACATATTAACCACATATTAACAACAACAACCACATATTAACCACATATTAACACACACAAATTCCTAAAGTTTTCATGATAGTAACATTTATAATTCTTTTTTGACACAAAAACTAATAAAGAAAAGTTAAACCCAAAGGATATAAGGTTTAATTAAAAGTTGACTACAAGTCTCTACCACAGCATCTCTTACATATCTTTACAAATATAAAGAATGAAAAAAGAAAGATAAAATCTTGAAGCTCCTACCAAAATTGAGGCCACAGAAAAACTGTCACAATGATCAAGGACTTATTTTCATAGCTGATTAATGATACTCAAAGAATAAGCAGCGACCTGTGATACATGTTGCTTCATAGTTTAGACTACCATGAGATGGAAAAAGTGCCTGGTGGGTAAAAATACACTGCTTAAGCCCAACATTAAACAACAATCATCTAAATATGACATCACTGGGTATAAGAACAACAAAAAGACTGACAATTTGTGGGAATAGATATTTTGAGAACAAGATATAGAGAAAAATGAAAGCAGTTTAAATTTACTTTTCCTTTTTAAACCATCAAAATACAATTTCTATTCTTCTCTTTGATTAAAAAAATGGCAAATGCAGATGAATAAGTAAAGTTATTGACTTTCAAAATCTGGAAGAGTGTAAGAGCAAAACAGCAAAATATAGCCCACACAAGAAAGGAAAGGAGGGAAGAAAGAAGCATCACAAGGGGAAAGACACAGCAGAATGGGAAGAAGACTGTCAAACCCACATGCTAATCTTATGCCATATGTTCGTGGTCTTACTGCTTCTGTTAAAACTATGTGTGGAGAACTTTTAGAAGTCCACTTCACTGAAGGACATTTCTCCAGCGGGTAAGTGAGGGTGGAACTCTTGTGGGGACAGTGTGCTCTCAGGATCCATGGGGTCACAGAAAGACACAAAAAGTGTCTGAGTGTAGTCAGAGCTCCCAGGTATTGGAGCAAGGGAAGCTGACTACAGAGACAGAGCCAAGGAGTGAGCTCTCAGCTTGGGGTTACCTTAAGCTGTGATTTAAGTCACAATCAGACCACTGCTCTTTGAGCAGGGACCCCACAAGTGGCAGATCCGGAGAGACCTCCTCCTTTCTCCTGCATGGGGAGAGGCAAGGGAGTGCATGGCAAGGATCTGCTGGGATTGAAGACACCAAACGGGGCCATGTGCCAGAAATAAAAACATTCAGTCACAGGACGAGTGAGCTCGGAGCACGGCAAGAGACCACAGAGATGGGAGGGACTGACTGGTTTTTCTCTGAGGGTGTCCTGAGGAGTGGGGCCACAAGCTCTTGGCTCCTATGGGCCAGAGATTAGGAGGCCACCATTCTCATTCCCATTATCCAAAGCAGTATGGAGAGCATTCAGAGAACAAAAGATCCTGAAAGCAAACTTGAGCAGATTGCTTTAGCCTGGCCCCTGGCAGAGGTGGTGCAATACCACTTCGGGCAAAGACATTTGAGAATCACAAGAAAATCCAGCCAAGACCAAGTGCACTGATCTATGAAAACAGCAGAACTCCACAGCTAGGGGAAAGCAACATAAAGAATTCATGGCTTTTTCCCCATGAAACTTTAGTCTTGCAAAGTTAAATTTTTTAATTTTATTTTTTTCTTATTTTATATATATATATATTTTACTTTTCCTCTTTCCTCTTTCAACGTTTTTAAACTAGTTTATCTTAACAATAACTTTTTAAAAAAAATCTTTCAAAATCTTCAAAAATCTCTCAAAATCGTCATTGTTAAAGCCATATTTTATCCCTTCATTGTATTTAACCTTATATTTTATATACATTAAGATTTTTTCTCTTTAAAATTTTGGGATACAATTTCTTCTAATAGATCAAAATATACCCTAAATCTAGTGCATGGCTTTGTTCCAGTCTCCAACCTGATCACAGTCTCTCCTCATTTTTTTTTCTTTTTCCTACCAACTTATCTTATCAATTCCTTTTATAGAATTTTAAAAAAATTTTCATCTTTATAATCGTATTCCATCCCTTCATCATGTTTACCCTTATTTTTGTGTATATATACATTTTTCTTTCCTTAAAATTTTGGAAGGTAGTTTCTTCTAAAAGACCAAAATACACCCAAAATCAAGTGGGTGGCTCTGATCTATTCACCAGTCTAATATATATATACATATACATATATATGTATATATATAATTTTTATTTCATTTTCCCCCTTATTTCTCCCCCCAGCTTTGGGTCTCTTCTGATTTGGTTAGTGTACATTTTTCTGGGGTCTTTGCTACCCTTTCAGTATTTTATTCTATCATGCATATATTATTATCTGGATAAAATGACAAGGTGGAAAAACTCACCACAAAAAAAGAACAAGAGGCAGTACTGATGGCTAGGAAATAATCAGTACAGACATTGGTAATATGTCAGAACTAGAGCTTAGAATGATGATTATCAAGGTGCTAGCTGGGCTCAAAGAAGGTATGGAAGATATTAGAGTATTCCCTTCTGGAGAAATAAAATCCTTTCTGGTGGGAAAAAAAGAACTAAAATCTAACCAAGTTGAAATAAAAAAAGCTATTAATGAGGTTCAATAAAAAATGGAGGGTCTTACTGCTAAGATATATGAGGCAGAAAAGAGAATTAGTGATATAGAAGACCAAATGACAGAAAATGAAGAAGCTGAGCAAGGGAGAAAAACAACTACTGGATCATAAGAGGAGAGAATTCAAGAGATAAGTAATACCATAAGATGAAATAATATTAGAATAATTGGGATCCCAGAAGAAGAAAGAGAGAGAGGGGAAGAGGTATATTGTAGCGACTTATAGCAGAGAATTTCCCTAATATAGTAAAAGGAATATGCATCAAAATCCAGGAGGCACAGAGAATTGCCCTCAAAATCAATAAAAATAGGTCCATACCCTGTGATCTAATAGTAAAACTTAGAAGTCAGTGAAAAAGAGAAAATCCTGAAAGCAGCTCAGGACAAGAAGTCTGTAACATACAATGGTAGAAATGTTAGATTGGCAGTAGACTTATCCAGAGAGACCTGGCAGTCCAGAAAGAACTGGCATGATATATTCATAGCATTAAATGAGAAAAATATGCAGATAAGAGCATATCCATCTAGGCTGTCATTGAAAATAGATGGAGAAATAAAAAGCTTCCAGGACAAACAAAAATTAAAAGAATTTGCAAACACCAAACGAGCCCTACAGGAAATACTGAAAGGGATCCTCTAAACAAAGAGAGTGCCTAAAAGTAGTAGACCAGTAATGAGCAGAGATAATATACAGTAACAGACAGTCACCTTACAGGCAATACAGTGTCACTAAGTTCATATCTTTCAAAAGTTATCCTGAATGTAAATGGGCTAAATGTCCCAATTAAAAAACACAGGGCATCGGAATGGATAAAAAAAAATAAGACCCATCAATATGCTGTCTACAAGAAACTCATTTTATCTATTTTTTAAAAAGATTTTATTTATTTATTTGACAGACAGAGATCACAAGTAGGCAGAGAGGCAGGCAGAGAGAGAGGTGGAAGCAGGCTCCCCACCAAGCAGAGAGCCCAATGTGGGGCTTGATCCCAGGACCCTGGGATCATGACCTGAGCTGAAGGCAGAGGCTTTAACCCACTGAGCCACCTAGGTGCCCCGAAACTCATTTTAGACCCAAAGACACCTCCAGATTTAAAATAAGGGGGTGGAAAGCAATTTACATGCTAATGGACAACAAAAGAAAGGGGGGGTGGCAATCCTTATTATCAGATAAGTTGGATTTTAAGCCAAAGACTATGATAAGAGATGAGGAAGAACACTATATCATACTTAAAGGGTCCATCCAACAAGAAGAGCTAACAATTTTAAGTATCTAAGTCCCTAACATGTGAGCAGCCAATGATATAAACCAATTAATAAGAAAAACAAAGAAACATAACATAACATAAGTAATACCATAACATAACAATAACATAACAATAATACAATAATAGCAGGGGACACTAACCCATTCACTGAAATGGAAAGATCATCCAAGCAAAATATCAACAAGGAAATAAAGGCTTTAAATGACACACTGGACCAGGTGGATATCACAGATACATTCAGAACATTCCATCCCAAAGCAACAGAATACACATTCTTCTCTAGTGCACATGGAACATTCTCCAAAATATATCACATCCTGTGTAACAAATCAAGTCTCAACTGGGATCATTCCCTGAATATTTTCAAACCACAATGCTCTGAAGCTAGAACTCAATCACAAAGGAAAGTTAGAAAGAACTCAAATACATGGAGGCTAAAGAGCATCCTACTAAAGAATGAATGGGTCAACCAGAAAATTAAAGAAGAATTAAAAAAATTCATGGAAACAATGAAAATGAAAACACAACTGTTCGAAATCTTTGGGATACAGCAAAGTGGAGGAAAGTATCTAGTGATGCAAGCCTTCTTCAAAAAACAAGAAAGGTCTCAAGTATACAACCTAACCCTACACCTAAAGGAGCTGGAGAAAGAACAGCAAAGAAAGCCTAAATTCAGCAGGAAAAGAGAAATCATAAAGATCAGGGCAGAAATCCATGAACTAGAAACCAAAAGAACAGTAGAACAAATCAACGAAACTAGGAGCTGGTTCTTTGAAAGAATTAATAAGATTGATAAACTCCTGACCGGATTATCATAAAGGAAAAGAGAAAACACCAAAATAAAATCATGAATGAAAGAGGAGAGATCACACCCAACACCAAAGAAATACAAACAATTATAAGAACATATTATAAGCAACTCTATGCCAGCAAATTTGACAATCTGGGAAAAATGGATGCATTCCTAGAGACATATAAACACCAAAACTGAACCAGGAAAAAATAGAAAACCGGAACAGAGTCATAACCAGTAAGGAGATTGCAACAGTCATCAAAAATCTCCCAACTGAGCCCAGGGTCAGAGAGCTTCCTGGAGGAATTTGACCAAACATTTAAAGAAGAATTAATACCTATTCTCTTGAAACTGTTCCAAAAAATAGAATGGAAGGAAAACTTCCAAACTCATTTACGAGGCTAGCATTACCTTGATCCCAAAACCATACAAAGACCACACCAAAAAGGAGAATTACAGACCAATATCCTTAACGAACATGGATGCAAAAATTCTCACCAAAATTCTAGCCAATAGGTTCCAACAGTACATTAAAAGGATTATTCACCTCGGCCAAATGGATTTATTCCTGGGTTGCACGGTTGGTTCAACATCCGCAAATCAATGAAAGTGATACAATACATTATTAAAAGAAAGAACAAGAACCGTATGATACTCACAATAGATGCTGAAAAAGCATTTAACAAAGTACAGCATCCTTTCCTGATCAAAACTCTTTGAAGTGTAGGGATAGAGGGTACATACCTCCATATCATCAAAGCCATCTATGAAAACCCACAGCAAGTATCATTCTAAATGGAGGAAAACTGAGAGCTTTTCCCCTAAGGTCAAGAACATGGCAGGGATGTCCACTATCACCAGTGCTATTCAACATCATACTAGAAGTCCTAGCCTTGGCAATCAGACAAGAAAAAGAAATTAAAGACATCCAAATCAGTAAAGAAGAAGTCAAACTATCACTCTTTGCTGATGATATGATACTTTATGTGGAAAACTCAAAAGACTCCACTCCAAAACTGCTAGAACTCATAGAGGAATTCAGTAAAGTGTCAGGATATAAAGTCAATGCACATAAATCAGTTGCATTTCTATACACCAACAGCAAGATAGAAGAAAGAGAAATTAAAGAATTGATACCATTTACAATTGCACCCCAAAGCATGAGATACCTAGGGATAAACCTAAGGAAAGAGCCAAAGAATCTCTACGCAGAAAACTGTAAAGTACTCATGAAAGAAATTGAGGAAGACATGAAGAAATGGAAAAACATTCCATGCTCCTGAATTGGAAGAATAAATATTGTGAAAATGTTTATGCTACTTAAAGCAATCTACACATTTAATATAATCCCTATCAAAATCCCATCCATTTTTTTCAAAGAAGTGGAACAAATAATACTAAAATTTATATGAAACCAGAAAAGACCTTGAATAGCCAGAGGAATGTTGAAAAAGAAAGCCAAAGTTGGTGGCATCACAATTCTAGACTTTAAGCTCTGTTACAAAACTGCCATCATCAAGGCAGTATGGTACTGACACAAAAATAGACCCATAGATTAGTGGAACAGAATAGAGTGCCCAGGAATAGACCCTCTACTCTATGGTCAACTAATCTTTGACAAAGCAGGAAATAATGTCCAATGGAAAAAAGTCTCTTCAACAAATGGTGTTGGGAAAATCTGACAGCCACAAGGAGAAGAATGAAACTGGACCATTTTCTTACACCATACACAAAAATGGACTCAAAATGGATGAAAGAGGTCAATGTGAAACAGGAATCCATGAAAATCTTTGATAAGAACACAGGTAGCAACCTCTTCTACCTCAGCTGCAGCAAGTTCTTCCTAGACACATCACCAAAGGCAAAAGAAGCAAGGTCAAAAATGAACTACTGGGACTTCATCAAGATCAAAAGCTTTTGCAAAGCAAATGAAACAGTCAACAAAAGCAAAAGATAACTGACAGAATAGAAGATATTAGCAAGTGACATATCAGATAAAGGGTGAGTATTCAAAATCTAGAAAGAACTTACCAAATTCAAAACCCAAAGAACAAATAATCCAATCAAGAAATGGGAAAAGGACATGAACAGACATTTCTGCAAAGAAGACATCCAGATGGGCAACGGACATATGAAAAAGTGCTCCATATCACTTGGCATCAGAAAAATACAAATCAAAACCACAATGAGATTCCACTTAACACCAGTCAGAATGGCTAAAATTTTGACGAGTCAGGAAATGACAGATTTTGGAGAGGATGGGGAGAAAGAGGAACCCTTCTACGCAGTTGGTGGGAATGCAAGCTGGTGCAGCCACTCTCGAAAATGGCA
The DNA here is from genome assembly GCF_030435805.1 of Mustela lutreola. Taxonomy (NCBI): domain Eukaryota; kingdom Metazoa; phylum Chordata; class Mammalia; order Carnivora; family Mustelidae; genus Mustela; species Mustela lutreola. The sequence goes on from NC_081295.1 coordinate 71,973,302, forward strand.
TAGAAGTTCCTCAAAAAGTTGAAGATTGAGTTACCCTACAACACAGCCTTTGCACTACTGGGTATTTACCCTAAAGATACAAATGTAGTGACCTGAAAGGCACATGTACCTGACTGTTCATAGCAGCAATGTCCACAACTATGGAAAGTATGGAAAGAACCTTGATGTCAAACTACGGAAAGAACCTAGATGTCCATCAACAGATGAATGGATAAAGAAGATGTGGTATATATATACAATGGAATAGTATGCAGGCATGAAATGAAATGAAATCTTGTCATTTGCAATGACATGGATGGAAGTAGAGGGTGTTATGCTGAGCGAAATAAGTCAATCAGAGAAAAACAATTATCATATGATCTCTCTGATATGAGGAATTTGAGAGGCAGAGCAGGGTTGATGGGGAGTAGGGAAGGAAAAAAATGAAATAAGATGGGATCAGGAGGGAGACAAACCATAAGAGACTCTTAATCTCACAAAAAAAACTGAGGGTTGCTGGGGGTAAGGGGATAGGGAGAGGGTAGTTAGGTTATGGACATTGGGGATGGTGTGTAATATGGTGAGTGCTGTGAAATGTGTAAGCCTAATGATTCATAGACCTGTATCCCTGGGACAAATAATACATTATATGTTAATAAAAATAATTTAAATAAAAAACAAAACAAAAACTACGTGTGTATAATGTTTAGAAGAGATATGCAAAATGGTAAGAAAGTTTTTTAAAAAAAGGAATGTAAATCTACATTAGGAGAGCATATAGAGTTGTAATATTAGCAATGAGCAAAGTAGAATCCATTGAAAACAGATTCACTAAGGGGCTCCTGGGTGGTTTAGTAGGTTAATTGTTTTCCTTTGACTGGGGTCATGATCCTAGGGATCTGGGATTGAGCCCCAGGGCAGGATCCCTGCTCAGTGGGGTGTCTGCTTCTCCTTCTCCTTCTGCCCCTCTCCCCTTCAACCCTGTGTTAGTGCTCTCTCTCTCTCTCTCAAATAAATAAATAAAATCTTTAAAAAAAATAGATTCATCTGGACAAGACCTCATTTTACAATGATGACAATAAAATAAAAAACATGACTAAAGATATTATATTCATACTCCATAAGAACACTAATTTTAAGTACAAAAATATATAGATAGACAACAAAAGATTTGAGGGCTCAAAGAGAAAGTGGCCAAAAATCAGTGACTGAGAATAACATTAACCTACTCCTTTCTAATATTTATAGATGAATTAGAAAAAGAAGACATAGAAAAACATGAATCATCTACTATTGTTGAATTACACATCATATTGTATATATATACTTATTCTAGCTCATTAATCTACAAAAATGCTCAATTTCTCAAAGCATAAGTAATCTATGTCTACTTTTCTTAACATAAATTACTATTTCTATTTTTTGGAACAGTTTCAGGAGAATAGGAATCAGTTCTTCTTTAAATGTTTGGTAGAATTCCCCCGGGAAGCCGTCTGGCCCTGGGCTTTTGTTTGTTTGGAGATTTTTAATGACTGTTTCAATCTCCTTACTGGTTATGGGTCTGTTCAGGCTTTCTATTTCTTCCTGGTTCAGTTGTGGTAGTTTATATGTTTCTAGGAATGCATCCATTTCTTCCAGATTGTCAAATTTATTGCCGTAGAGTTGCTCATAGTATGTTCTTATAATAGTTTGTATTTCTTTGGTGTTAGTTGTGATCTCTCCTCTTTCATTCATGATTTTATTTATTTGGGTCCTTTCTCTTTTCTTTTTGATAAGTCGGGCCAGGGGTTTATCAATTTTATTAATTCTTTCAAAGAACCAGCTCCTAGTTTCGTTGATTTGTTCTATTGTTTTTTTGGTTTCTATTTCATTGATTTCTGCTCTGATCTTTATGATTTCTCTTCTCCTGCTGGGCTTAGGGTTTCTTTCTTGTTCTTTCTCCAGCTCCTTTAGGTGTAGGGTTAGGTTGTGTACCTGAGACCTTTCTTGTTTCTTGAGAAAGGCTTGTACCGCTATATATTTTCCTCTCAGGACTGCCTTTGTTGTGTCCCACAGATTTTGAACTGTTGTATTTTCATTATCATTTGTTTCCATGATTTTTTTCAATTCTTCTTTAATTTCCCGGTTGACCCATTCATTCTTTAGAAGGATACTGTTTAGTCTCCATGTATTTGGGTTCTTTCCAAACTTCCTTTTGTGGTTGAGTTCTAGCTTTAGAGCATTGTGGTCTGAAAATATGCAGGGAATGATCCCAATCTTTTGATACCGGTTGAGTCCTGATTTAGGACCGAGGATGTGATCTATTCTGGGGAATGTTCCATGTGCACTAGAGAAGAATGTGTATTCTGTTGCTTTGGGATGAAATATTCTGAATATATCTGTGATGTCCATCTGGTCCAGTGTGTCATTTAAGGCCTTTATTTCCTTGCTGATCTTTTGCTTGGATGACCTGTCCATTTCAGTGAGGGGAGTGTTAAAGTCCCCTACTATTATTGTATTATTGTTGATGTGTTTCTTTGATTTTGTTATTAATTGGTTTATATAGTTGGCTGCTCCCACATTGGGGGCATAGATATTTAAAATTGTTAGATCTTCTTGTTGGACAGACCCTTTGAGTATGATATAGTGTCCTTCCTCATCTCTTATTATAGTCTTTGGCTTAAAATCTAATTGATCTGATATAAGGATTGCCACTCCTGCTTTCTTCTGATGTCCATTAGCATGGTAAATTCTTTTCCACCCCCTCACTTTAAATCTGGAGGTGTCTTCAGGCTTAAAATGTGTTTCTTGGAGGCAACATATAGATGGGTTTTGTTTTTTTATCCATTCTGATACCCTGTGTCTTTTGACAGGGGCATTTAGCCCATTCACATTCAGGGTAACTATTGAGAGATATGAATTTAGTGCCATTGTATTGCCTGTAAGGTGACTGTTACTGTATTACTATTTCTGTATTTGTAATAAAAGTCATTATAAATTAGGATTGAGGTAATATGGAATATCAACCATGATAATAAAGTCTTATACAAAATTCCACCATTCTAAAAATGAATAATATTTCCCCTTTTAACTCTTGAGTGAAAGAGAAATAAAGACTTCAACTGTGATTAAATAGTTTTCTAATTATTTATAAAACAGCAGTGAGAAAAGAACTTAATGTTTATGAGATATAGAAAAAAACAGTAACCAAAGGTTAAATACATTAAAAATGTGAAGAAATTAAAATTTAATCCATGTAATTATAAGAAGAGAAAAAACAAATGAATACCACAGGAAAGAAGGAATATTTGAAAAATAAACAAAGAAAATAAGGTAAAAAAGAACTTAAAAATAATCAAAGATATCAAAAGAGGACAAATGGTCAAAGATTATCATAAAAGTATTTTAGTAGTAGTTAGTTTTTACAGTGTTTTCAAAGTTTTAAACTCTAACAGAGTATCTAAAACATGGAGGGCTATGTAATTTAGTTTATGAAGCTAGTAAAACTTAGTATCAAAATCTAACTAAGGTAGCCCTAAATAAGCCTAATAACAGCTTATAATTAAATGGCACTCATTTTATGCGAGGTATTATGCTTAGCACTATATATGATACATGGTTTAATTTAGTTAATACTCAAAACCTCAAAATGAGAAAAGTACTATAATGTTTCCCATTTTACAGATGAGAAAACTAAGGCACAGAGAAATTAATTTGTTTGCCAAGATAGCACAGCTGGCAGATGTCACAGGCAAAACAAATTTACATATGAATTCATATGAACAAATCCTAAATAATATAAACACCAAACTGAATCCTAAAGTACATTAAAAGGATTTTCCATAAGGACCAAGAAGATTTTATTCTGTTAATTTAAATATTGTTTCATATTAATAATATATTTTAACATATTATATTCATAAATCAAATGAAAAAGAAATCTAGTAATTTCAATAAAGGCTGAAAAGCATTCCAAGAAATTAACATTTACTTCTCATGTTAAAATCCCCATTAAGACTAAGTGTAAATTTATTCCATATAATGACAATGTCTATCTTAACATTTGTAAAAATCCTGTATGTTGTAACGTTGTAATATTGTGAACTAGATGCCCAAACATCCCCTCTTGTTCAGAACATAGGACAACACAGGATAAAGTTACAGACAGAAAGAGAGATAGACAGACAGACAGAATGGCTGTGCTGGTTGAATATAAGGAAACTCCTTATTACAAAATTACAACAAACTACAAAATTTAAAAGAGAGAGAGAGAGAGAGGAGATTCTAAAGAAATAAGTTATCTCTTAGCCAGTATCCTTTCCTGGATTTGACTGACCGATTAACTGAGCATGTCTTTATGGAACGAAAGAAAAGTTGTAGGTACTACTCAAGTTAGAAGATAGTATCAGAGATTATACAAACTCAAGGATCCTGAAAGGATAATCTAGAACCTTTACACAGACATGCATGAGTATGTGCATGTGTGTGTACTCACAAACACACACACAAAATCATCAAACACACAAGAAAATAGGGCCCCAATGAATAAATTAGCAGAAAAATCAGCCCCCAGGATTAGGCTTATATAGGTAACAGAGAATGCTGCTAAAAGATACAGAATATAAAATAAATACACTTAATATGTTTAATGAAAAAAATTGTATTAAATATAGATTAATTTAAAAGAGACTACTAGAAAAACAAAATATAGCTAGAAACTTTCTTTATAAAATATGCCAAATAAATTCCATACTGATTAAGGAACTAAGTATAAAAAAGTGAAATAATAAGAATTAAGAAAATGAATACATTTGTCTGATCTTGGGATAGATGAGAGTTTTAGAATTCTAAAGGCCTATCAAAAATTCAATTAAAATATTAAAACAATCTTGGCATAATGTCTTATAGCTAAAGTTTTTTAAGTTGTAATAGGTGATTATATAAAACATTTTAAAGGTTCATTTATAAAATAATCTTAACAATAGTGAGACACAAAATCTGGAATGTTTATAACAAATTTAACATACAGTTGTTTTTCATATTTAAAGCACCCTTACAAATCTTTGGGGCGGAACATCACTTTATACCAAAAGTAATCAGTTTTTTAGTAATCAAGTTAATGTCATAAAATACCGTTTCCCACTATCTGGTTACTCATACTAAGAAGTCCAAAGCATTACACTGTAACTTAGACTCTTTCCTAAGAAATCACCAAGCTAAACATGAAGATAAAAATGTATCATGGGAAATGTGTCTAATTTGGTAACGCAGGTCTATATTGAGTAATATATATCTAATTATAAATATTGATTCTTACATTTCAATTTTAAAATTAGAAGAATTAGGTCTCAAATTAAATATAACTACGATTTTTGAAAAGATAAAGATGCAATTGGCAGACATTGTCAAGTGAGTTGGAAGACCAGTGAAGAGTATAGGGACTTGCACATAGTAGGACCTCAAAAGAGGAGTCTAAATTTAGTGGATCATAAAATCATAACTTAAACGTTTTATTTAACATTATAAATATTCCGTACTTAAGAAAAATGATTAAATAGTAGAGAAAAGGATTATTGAATGAATGAATGAAACATTTCTTTTTAAGATGGAGAGTCAGTGGGCAATATTTAATGGTGATGAAAGTACTAAGAATATTATTTAGATATTGTCTGTAAGATGTGTTTTTCCAGAACTTAATAGGAGAAATGGCCCAATTTGGTTAAATTTGAAAATGAGATCGGGGGATGAATAAATTGAAGAGGATACTATTGTTATTTATTTTATTCTCTTCCCTACTGTTAAAATTTGTTTTTACTATGTATGGTTTTTATAATAATTGAAAAATATTTATACACAAAAATCCTCACTAAAACATTGGTTACAATAAACAAAATAAGAAACAATCTATATAGCTATATAAAGTTGAGTGGGTAAATAAATTATGGTATGTCCACATAATGATGATTCAGGTGTTAAAACCAGATTTCAGAAAAACACTCAATAGTTTGGGGAAAAACTCATGTGAAATTAGCATAAACATGTTAATAAGAGTATTTATAATGAATTACCACTGCATTGTATGCTTATTTTTCTACCTTTCAATATTTTATCAGGATTTCGGAAAATAATATACTTCTTTACAAAGTAAAAAAAGTAAAAAAAAAAAAGTACAGAAAAAAGTTAAAAGATATTACTGAAAATAACATGATTTAGTTGTTACTACAAAAAGATAAGGAGCTATAAAATGAAAAACGACCTTAATAATTCACCATTTGAGATTTAAAATAATCAGAGTTTTAATCTTTTAAGATTTAAGACTGTAGGGCTTAGGTTGATAATCTTATCATTTTATAAAGAAAGCAGGTAAGCTACACCATGCCAAAGAAACATTGCCAGTGTTTTAACTGGGAAGCCACTGGAGGAAAAACCCTATATTGTAACCATGATTTATTTTAGTTTTTCCCAAGAGAAGAATCCACTCTTAGCGATATAAAAAAACTGTTTCAGATATGTCCTAATGTTCTACTTAACTTTGGCAAGCAACTCTCGTGGACATAGCTCCTTGACATTTTTTTATCAAGGAGTTATTTTGGCATTTGATTCTTCAATGTTTGGACTTCATCATGAGTTCAATCCTCAAAGAAAGTATTTGGCTTAAATTTCTATCAGCTTCTTTCCCTTCATTAACTTATGACAACTACCTATTTTTAGTCCTTTATGTACACGTTTTGCTTTCTGTACATGGACTACATCTCAGTGTATGAAGTCTGTTCTCTCCTCCCCTGCAACACACACATCCCTCAGTGAATGCTGTCTCTTCACACTAGAAACCACAGAAACTACAATAAACAATTCAATAAATAACAAGATGCTAAAAAACTACATATATCACAGATTTCTGATTAATCAGAAGATAGATAAGCATAGCTATATAAATATGTATATATGAATATACACACATATGCTTATAATGCAAAATAAATTATTCAACTCTTTTTGCTTTTAGAGCATAATTAATTGTAATTAATTTACAGAAAAATAATTATTGAGATGAATAAAAAACTGCTTCCTGGAGGGAACATTGATAGAAATGAGAATAAAATTATTAAGTAAAATTTACTGTAAAATATTACCCTAAAAATAATCATATCTGGCTTTTCATTGTCCTTTTATCAGAACAACAGTTCTTTGTTCTTGCTCTTACCTCGTCGCACGTGTTTTTCATCCTTCACACAGACTTCATTTAAGGAACCAATTGGATCACAATGGCATGGCTGGCATGGTCTTGGATAATTTGGAGATACCTAACAAGAATAGTAAAGGGCTCTTAGTCAAATGTAATAAAAACACAAGTATTTTTTAATTTGGCAAACTTTTAAGGACAAAATAAATTTAATAATACATAATAATAAATTATATGGAGAAAACAGTATAGGAAATTATCTTCAATATATATTTGCAATTTCTAAAATCCCTTCTTCTAAATAGAGCCACCAACCTAAAACAGATAGTAAAATACACTTGTATTTATTTGCTACCTATATTCAGGAATTATCAAGATTCGGCCATGTGAGGTTCATGATTTTTCGTTCTTTGCTGAATTTTAAAGAAAACTTCAGATAGAGTACTTTAATCCTTAGACATTTCAGGATGCATCTTTTTTTTTATAATCATGGTATCATTATAATAAACAAAAAAATTTTGATAGTCTCTAATATATATATTCCTTAACAAAATCCTTCTGATTGTTTTTTGTGTATGTTTTTCTTTTCTTATACCACAGTTCAAAATTAGTAATTTCCCCAAATTTACTTTTTAGGAAGTTTGTTCATGTTGATTATGATGTGACTGACTAAACAGAAATTTAGTGCTGAAAAAAAAGATAATATTAAGTAGGGAAATTAACCATTTGGCTTCCTGAGAGGCAGCGTCAGCCAAGGGCACACAATGTACCGTCTCCACAATTAGAAAAATGTGAGCTCGTATCTCAGTGTGGGTGCTGACTACATGGCCTCATTTAACTTCTCTACTTCCTTGTGATATGAAGATATCAGTAAAAACAATAGTAACATTCTTAAGCTAAAATTAAAAGGAAGAACAAATAAATGTTCTGATAAGATTCCTCAGATTTATTATTCAAGACAACTAATTTTAATGCTAAAATATTTTAATTAAACAAACCTAGACTGTGAAAATATGCTGTAATTACAACACTTGGTTTCTAGACGCAATAGGGTAAGAAGGAAAAAAAAAAAGCATTTGCCTAGGGTATACCTAAATACTGTGCACATGCTCTCTCTCTGTCTCTCTCTACATATAAATAAGTCTATTCACATAAATATATATACTTACCCCATAAAACGTAGCCAGACATATGTATATATCTATGCTTAATTTAGAAATGGAAACTTGTTTACTAATATAAATCAAAGTGTTATAACTGGAGTTATTTACGTTTCTGATAGAATATCAATCAACTATATTCATAGATCAGTTTTAAAATCATCATTTTAAAGATACATTTATTCATTCCCCATTATGAAGTAAGAACTGCACAAAGCACAGATAGGTAATGCCTGGTGTCTGCTTTAAATAAGCATACAGGAATAACAAGCTTGGAAGACACTAATTAAGTAGAATGTGCATGATAAAACAGACATACAAACAGAGCATTAGGGCACAATAACACAACACAAGGAAGTCAACAATGTTTCACAGAAGTGACATTTAGACTGAAGCTTGAAGTATGAGTAACAGTTTCAGAGTAAGGATGGCAGAAGGGCTCTCCCACTAGAAAAAAAAAAAAAAAAAAAACACTAAGACATGAAAACAAAAAATGAAAAAAAGAAAAACCCTCTGTGGGTTAAAGAAAAAAATTCTTTTCAATGAAACCTTGGCTGTAATAAATATGATTTATGATTCCAGTGATAAGCTTGGGTAAATCAAAGTCCCCTAATTGATTATCTCTCTTTGTGGTAATTGGGGAAACTTGCCAGATTGCTGACCAGGAAACCTTCTAACATGAGATCCTATAAATATATCAACTTTGCACATGATTTTTAAATTTATTAAAATAATTTTATTAAATTTTTATTAAAATAATTTAGATTACTCAAAATAAACAATGCATTATATATATTTGATTTAAATATTAAGTATATGGATTTAGTAAGTAAATCTTAAATCAAATTTCAGAACAATAAATTTCAAAATATTATAGAGATATTATTTATCTGAAAACCTCAATGCAAAAAATTTTTCTTTTTTTATCTTTAAGAATGAAATGGACTTTTGGGGCCCTTGGGAGGCTCAGTCGGTTGAACGTCCAACTCTTGATTTCAGGTCAGGTCATGATATCATCAGTCTTGTGTTGGCTCCATGCTCAGTGGGGAGTCTGCTTCTCTCATATTCCCTCTGCCCCTTCTTCTGCTCAGGAGCTCTATCTTTCTCTCAAATAAATAAATAAAACTTAAAAAAAAAAAAAGAAATGGACTTCTACCCAAATATTTGGCACTTGAGTGATTTAAATTTTTAACATATAGTGTAGCAAAATTATTTTTATAAGTATTAAAACCCCATAATTTAGGCTCCAATTCACTTAATTTCTTGTAATAAAAATATGAAGTCTCCAGGTTTGATCATGGCAGAGTTTTGTATGGTCTAATCTACTCTCAGATAACAATTATTAATTCTGGATAAAATAATGGAAGTAAAATATTTAAGGGCCTGGAATATTAATCAAAAGCAGGCAGAACCTAGACAAATTTGAGTTTGAAAAAAAAAAATTAGTTGAGATCTATGTTCAAAGATGGGAAGCACCAGAATCTGTATATCAAAACCCTTCAAATGCTTAACTGATCCCTTAATCTTACATCCATTCAGTAGACTCCAAATAATACAGCGAAAAGTAACAGCTGGAAAGCTCAATGATGAAGTAGAGTTTTCCCGTCTGTATCCCATAAATCAAACAGAGATTGGAGTTGTCTACCAAGTTAGCCAATATTAGACAACCACCTTGAGTTTACTGTTAATCTGTCCTAATACAGCGTAAAGCAAGCCTCTAAATAATCTAGCGTAAAGCTACTAGGACAAATAAAGGAACTCAGGTATGGGATATAACATCAATATTTGAAAATCTTGATAATAATAACATTAAACAATTTTAAAATTATTTTTTATAATACACTGAGAACTAACAAAAGACATGCAAGATCTCTGTACTAAAAACACTGCTTTGAATATTTAAAGGACATATAAATAATCGGAGAGACATACTATGCTCATTGATTACAAGACTCAATATTAGTGTTCTCTCCATACTTGAATTTAAATTCTATATAAGACTCTCAACTAATATTTCTGTCATTGATTTGTACATGAATATAAAAAGAAATTGTGATCCGAAATAATCTTCAAAAGGAAGACTAAAGTTAGTGTATTTATGTTTCTGAATTCAAGACTTATTCAAGGTAAATCAGTCAAGATACCATGCTATTAATACAAGGATGGACAAACATGGGACATAGATCTGTCATGGGACAGATCTAGGGCTCCAGAAACTGACCCACGTGATCAAACCACATGATTTGCAACAAATGCCACAAAACAATTTATTTATTTCTCAAGATTTTACTTATTTATTTGAGAGAGCAAGTGAGCACAGGTGCCCTGCCTCAAAGCAATTTAAAGGAGAAAAAGAATATAAAATCTTTTAAAATAAACAAACAAATAAATAAAAATGAAATCTTAAATAAATAAATGAATGACTAAGTAAATAAAATCTTAAAAAAAAAAAAAAAAGGCAGGAGGATGCCTGGGTGACTCAGTGGGTTAAGTGTCTGCCTTCAGCTCAGGTCATGATCCCAGGACCCTGGAATAGAGTCCTGCATTAGTCTCTTAGCCCAATGGGAGCCTGCTTCTTCCCCTGCTTGTTCTCTCTGTCTCAGAAATAAAGAAAGAAGAATAAAAGAAAGAAAGAAATGGAGAGAGAGAGAGAGAAGGAGAGAGAGGGAAGGAAGGGAGGGAGGAAAAGAAAGAGGAAAACAAAGAACTTAAAAAATGGTTCTGGAACAACATTAACCATGTAGATCTTAATCACTGTTTTATACCACATCCAAAGATCTACTTGAGATGGGGCATAGATCTGAAAGCTAAAATTATAATGTTTCTGGAATAAAAAAAAATACTTTGGATTGAAGGGAAAGTTCATAAGACAAGATATAAGAATAGACAATAAGCACTTAACAGGAAATTACATGCAAAATGGGATCAGCTGTAAGGTTATAATAGAAGATCTGTGGTAGCACCAAGCATTGATGGGAATGACTTAATGATTGCCAAATACCCACTCGCCACACGTGTTGTACCCACTAGAATTGCTAACAAAAAAGACAGTCCAATACCAAATATCAGAAATTATATGGAAGAACTGGAACTCACACATTTTTGGTGAATAGGTAAAATACTGTTACTAATTTGGCAAAATGTTGGCAGTTTCTTATAAAGTCATATAAAGATATATTAATATCCTATAAAACAAGTATTCTATCCCTAGATAGTTATGCAAGCAAGGTAAGTAAAACTTGACCACAAACATGCTTAAATAAAATATATCTTTCTGTGGTCATATTTTATTTAATATAAGCAGTGTTTTATAGGAGCTAGCCAGAAACTGAAAATGACACAAATACCTACCAACAGAATGGATTAAAAATTGTAGTACATTCACGCAAATGAATAATAAGCTCAGTACTATTTAAAAAAAAAAAAAAAAGAACTACAGATGCACCCACTATGGATAACTCTTTAAATGTTATACTGAGTGAAAGAAAGAAAACAAAATTGTATTCATTTTATGATTTCATTTTTATGAAATTCACTAAGAGGCAAAACTAATTGAACGTTATAACAATCAGCTTGCCAAGGGGTGAGGATTGACAGGAATGGGGCACAACAGAACTTTCTAGAGAGATAGAAATGTTTTACTCCACATCCTCAAAGATTTATCCAGTTTCCATTCTGAAACATTCCTAGTCACCTCTCAGATTTGCAGTCAAACTGTTAAGAAAAGCTTTCAAAATTATTTTTCTATATAATACATCTCTATATGAAAAGGCCAAAAATAACACTTTGTGAAAGAAAAAGCATACTTTACCCCTTTGGGTCTGAAGAAACCATCAATGCATGTCTCACAGTTTATACCAGCAGTGTTTTGAGTGCAGTTAATACACACACCCCCTCCAATGTACTTTCCATGTATATTTAAACTCAGATTTCTTCTGGCAACATTTTCATCATAGTAGCATTCTTCAGCTTTCCCATGACAATTGCATGCTGCATTAGGGAAAAATAAATTCATAAACATTAATTTCAGTTTCATATTTACTGAAAAATCATTTTCTGTTATATAACATTTTTATATTCTATGAGAAATTATGTTGCATTAGTGTGTATATATATATATATATATATATATATATATATATATATATATTACAAAAGTATCCAGAAAGTATTTGGGTTTATTGAATGTATTGATAAATTCATGCCTTTTAATAGAACTTGAGATAATTAAAACCTATAAATTGAGCTGAATCATATGAAATTGCCAATATTTGATTGACTTTATCTTAAAAAACTGAAATTCCTCATGGTTCACCCAGTAATTTCCTATTATAACAAATAAGAAATTATTGACCTATGGAACTGAATGATTAAAATCCAGGTAATCTGCAATGGGTAATTATTATATGTGAATTTCAGTGTTAGATCCTATGGGTAAAAAAGGACACTTAAGACACATTTGCTTTTTTACACTTCTGATAATAACTAAAACTTGGGATTTTTTTTTTTTTATATTCTACATTCTGTTTTAAGTCTTTTATATCTATTGCCATAGATTTTAATTCTCAAAATAGCTTTCTCAGTTAGGGGCTCATATTCACCTCTTTTCATCTACTAGGGACGGAGACAGAAGTGAACTAATTATAGAAGGTAACCAAATCAGTCTTGCCAACCTCACTCTGAATTCAGGCTCCTGAGTCTACAGGGCTAACACTGGCAAATTCCTTCAAGTTCTATCTGATAAGAGAGATGAACTCTATCATAAGTGCCAAGGAACCAGGGCAAAATGAGAGCCAGTTTGCTTAGTGCCTGAGATCCCACTGTGTAGCACCAGTCATGGCTATCCGGTACTTAGTCATGTGATATAGGGAACTTCTTAATTTCACTAAGGCTCCGTTTCCAGAAACATGCAGAGGCCAACAGTAATTACCAGATTGGAATATTTAAAAGCATTAAGTGAGAAAATGCCTGTAGAATCATTAACACAATGCCTTGTAAATAAGTTCTTAATTGATTTTTCCAATACCCTTCCCCCTTGATCCTTCTTGTCTTCCAATCCCCTTCTCTTCTTCCTCCTTCTCTGTTTCATGTCATATTATAAGAGTTCAGAGATGTGAAAAAATTATCCCCCCAGAAGGAATTGGGTAAGGCTTTAAAATAAATGGGTAAAATTTATTTTAGGATGGGTACTAGGGAAAAAGATATGTAGACTCTCCTTCCACAGATGCTGAGTTTCTCAGGTGTTCTTACATGACTTCCACATACATGTGTGGAGGGGCGCATGTGTATATACAGATTTATGTGTGGGGCACATAGCTTAGTCTCTCCCACCCCACAAAGGGAAACATTTGTAAACTGTTCTGAACTATTCCCAAATTTTAGTAATAGTAAAAAGTATAGCTCTTTCTCTATTAGCATGTTTCCTCCATGGCTACACAGGGTAGTTCTTGAATGGGGTGTTTAATACCCTCTTAATGGGTAATTATATTGTTTCCAGATTCCTCTTTTACAAGTAACACTGAGTAGGTAATAGGAGCCCAAGGAGGTGGGGGAGGACTGGGGGTTCTAATGTCATACCGATTCCCATTTGCCAGCTGTGCGACTCTGAGAAGAAAATTTAAATCCTGGTGTCATTTTTTTTTTTTTAAGATTTATTTATTTATTTGACAGAGAGAAAGAGAGAGAGCACAAGCAGGGGGAGTGGCAGGCAAAGGGAGAGGGAGAAATAGGCTCCCCCCTGGGTAAAGAGCCCAACATGCAGAGTGCCCAACATGCGGCTCAATCCCAGAATCTGGGATCATGACCTGAGCCAAAGGCAGAGACTTAACCCACTGAGCCACCCAGGTGCCCCACTTGGTGACATTTTTATGCTTCCATTTTCTGGATGTTGTGAGAGCGCAAACACCCAGTGGAATGGCTGGCGCACAGGAAATAGTCCTGCTACTATACAACCACATCTCTAGGCTAAATTCCTACAAGTGTAATTTCAAGTCAAATTTCAACTTCAATTAACTTGAAAAATTTCCCTCCAAAAATGTGATGTCAGATTACTTTCCTTCCAACAGATATGATAAAAATTCAACCGTAGCCTCACCAACACTATGTATTATCAACCCTCTTTATTTGTTCCTGGACATAGTAAGCATTCAGGTATTTGTTAAGTGAATGAATGATAACTTTTGCCAAATTGAAAAGAGTATTTTCATTGTTTTATTTGGTACTTCTTTTATTATGAGTAAGTGTGAGAATCTCTTTAGATGGTTTTAAATCTTTTCTTTTCCTGTTTGAATCCTTGCTCATTTTTAACCGGTTTATTGAATTCTCTCTCTCTTTTTTTAATTCTTTCTTATTGCTATAGAAGACATCTTAATATAGTAAGAATACTATCTCCTTGTCTTGTTTGTAGCAAATACTTTCCCTGGTCTAAAAATCCTAAATCTAAACTTTGGTTTAGAATATAGGATTCTTGCTATACTGATGGAAAGTTTTCAAACTTTCTTCTAGGGAACCTATAGTCATAAATATAAATCTCTAGGTATTATAAGCAGTTTTATACCTTTAGGACAATAACAAGAATTCTTACAAATCCTGTTGTAAAAATATATTGCAAGAAACAGACAAGATTTCTGCTTCCAGTGTAAGTAAAGGGAAATATAGAGGAATGCAAATTGATTCACACATTATGTAGATTTAGTATTTATAACTGTGAGCTAAGTAGGTAAAACACGGATGCTTGGGGAGCCCTGCTTTTCAAATTCCATGCCAGGGCCCTCTGCCTACAGCTCCCATGGATCTTTTAAAGGCACTGCACCTGCAAAGTTCCCTATGTATAGCCTTAGAGAACACGGATGGTTCCCAGTCACAAAGAGCAATTTTCCACTCTGCCATCAGCAGTTTGCTATTTCACAGAATAACTAAGACACATGATAGAAATGGTCTTTAGTATAGGCTTAGCAAGGGAAGAAATATTCTTTGCTTTTTAGAGATATATCCTGCCTTAAGTAAGCCAAATTGATGAAAATCCAAATTAAACTCAAATGAATTAGTAGGTAATTATTCATTTCATAGAAGGATTTGTCATGTTACAGAAGGGGTTTTCTACATCTTAAGGTGATTGGAACACAATTCAACTTGGAAAAGAAAATTTTCATATAAGCTTTTAGGAATGTATACATTGCCAAAAACATGATATTTATGCAAGGTTCTATGGTTTGGATTCTTGTGTCCCATTTGTGGACAAAAAGAAAAACTTTTTTTTTTTTTTTTAATTTGGAAATACCGCCTTCCATCTGTTCAATGAGAAAAGATGATTGTTTCATAATTCCACTATTTAAAATTATATATATAGTAATTAGTGGTGATGTGCTTTTGTATTGCTTTACCCATCCCTATTCCTCACAAATTTAAGCTAAACTTTTTGTTTCCTTGTGTAAACACACATACATAAGTGGAGTATACTAAAGGATTTTGCAGATCACTTTACAAAATTAAAACTGTGTGGGAGAATGTCAGGGGCAAAAGGAAGAACCCCTGCCCTCAAATGCTACTCCCATTTGTGATTGCTGATATTCATCAGAAGAAGAGAAATATAATTAAATTCAAAGAAGTCTGAGAACATGAGTGGCATTGCACTTAAGTTCACTCTTAGGAATGAATGTCTGCTTTCACTGGGAGCAGCTTTGGAGAACCTGAAGGATGGTCAGGAATGGGGTAGGGGATATGCAAAGAAAACAAAAGCTGGGACTCTGGATGCCCCTTTTACCACAGTGGGGGGTGGTGGCCCATTTCTACAGCTATAACTCAGTAACCATGGGTGATTTCTAACAAAACATCTTCACAACCAGGCAGACACAAATCAAAAGGCAAAAAAAAAAAAAAAAAAAAAAAGGGAACACCTGGGTGGCTCAGTTGGTTAAGTACCATCTCTTGGTTTTGGCTCAGGTCATGATCTCAAGGTTGTGAGATGGAGCCCTGAATCAGGTTCAGTGCCCAGCACGAAGTCTCCTTGCAATTCTCTCTCTCCCTCTGCCCCTCCCCATCTCTAAAATAAGTAAGTAAATCTTTTCTATAAAAGGGCAAAAAAGGTGAGTACAGAAAATGGAGGGACTCAAGACATTGATAGTATATTAGTATATGCAGAATCTAAAAAATTCAAAAGAAAATATTTTATGATTGGGGGGATTTTATGATGAATGTTTCCTATAATTCAATAGTTTTAAGAACCTACCATATCTGACACAGGATACATGATAAAATTCTTTTAAATAATATAAAAAGTTGGTATTAGGTTAAAATGTCTACCAAGCCTGTTTGGGGGCAATATATACTTATGAAAGTAAAAAAAAAATGTAGCTAGGACTCAATAAAATATTAATATTTGAATTCAACTGAATTGGGCATCGTGGTTATTTTGATGTACAGCTCAGCACAAGTCTTTGTTTTTAGGTCTCATATTGGCCTGAGCAGATCTCCAGAACGCAGGTGTCTCTAGCATACATATCACCACGTTCGGCCAGTTGACAATTTTAGGCTACAAAGTCATCTGCTATACTTCTTGAGTATTTCCCTTCTGAAAAAACTGGACATATGCAATTGTCTTCAAAAGTGCTAACATTCAAGTGTGAATGAGTGTTTGTTGACATGTGTTTTCACAGCCAGTTGTTTTACTGTATTTCATCACTGGCTTTTTTTCTTGGTTGTCACCATCCCATAATTGCTACAGCCTAGTTTATGCTAATGATTATCATTGGTGTCATTTCTAATATTAGTATCTTATATTATTATTAATGAGAAATCGTACATTTAAAATATTAATTGTTATTATTAAAATAAATATTTTTCTATAAATTTGATTTTTTGCCTTCTCTGTTACCTTCTAGTCTCATATTCTTCCCAGCTAATGGGAAGACTTTAATAAGTATAATTTATCAGTATACTTTAATAAGTATAACTAATGAATCAGAGTGTTTTGGTTTTGTCTTTTAGGTAATGATATAGTTCTAGTTGGAAAGGTGTAATCTCTCCCCTCTGTTTCTTCCTCCGTTAGATGATTGATATGCTAGAGCTGTTTAATAGGGAACGAGCTACAAAGGGAGAAGGCAGAAGAATCTGGAGCTCTGCTGGTTTCAGAACCATTTTACAAACATATAAATGTATTAGAAAATTTGGGGCGCCTGGGTGACTCAGTGGGTTAAGCCTCTGCCTTCGGCTTGGGTCGTGGTCCCGGGGTCCTGGGATCGAGCCCTGCATTGGGCTATCTGCTTGGTGGGAAGCCTGCTTACTCCTCTCTCTCTGACTGCCTCTCTGTCTACTTGTGATCTCCATCTGTCAAATAAATAAAATCTTTAAAAAAAAAAAGAAAATTAGTCTCTATATAGTGTAGGTTTTGTTTATTTGCATTTCTAGTGGAGTGTGTGTATGTGAGTACATAGTTGATCCTTAAACAACATGGATTTTTGAGCTGTGTGGATCTACGTATACACAGACTTTTCTCAATAAATATATTGGAAAAATTGGGGGGGATTTTTGACCATTTAAAAAACTTAAAAATGCGGAGGAGGAGTCAAGATGGCGGAGAAGTAGCAGGCTGAGACTACATCAGCTAGCAGGAGATCAACTAGATACCTTATCTAAAGAGTGCAAACACCTGCAAATCCATCAGCAGATTGAAGAGAAGAAGAACAGCAATTCTGGAAACAGAAAAACAACCACTTTCTGAAAGGTAGGACCGGCGGAGAAGTGAATCCAAAGTGAAGGGAAGATAGACCCCGGGGGGAGGGGCCGGCTCCCGGCAAGCGGCGGAGCAATGGAGCACAAAATCAGGACTTTTAAAAGTCTGTTCCGCTGAGGGACATCACTCCAGAGGCTAAACCGGGGCGAACCCCACGTGGGGTCAGCGTGGTCTCAGGTCCCGCAGGGTCACAGAAGGATCGGGGGTGTCTGAGTGTCGCAGAGCTTGCGGGTATTGGAACGGGAAAGCCGGCTACAGAGACAGAGCCGACAGTGAGCTCGCAGCTAAGGGTTACCTTGAACCGGTCGCAGGCTCGGTGAGCTCGGAGCACGACCGGAGGTCAGGGAGACGGGAGTTACTGGGAGCTGTTCACTGAGGGCGCACTGAGGAGTGGGGCCCTGGGCTCTGGGCTCCTCCAGGCCAGAGACCAGGAGGCCGCCATTTGTATTCCTGTCCTCCAGAACTCTACAGAAAGCGCTCAGGGAACAAAAGCTCCTGAAAGCAAACCCAAGCGGATTACTCAGTCCGGCCCCTGGTAAGGGCGATGCAATTCTGCCTGGGGCAAAGACACTTGAGAATCACTACACCAGGCCCTCCCCCAGAAGATTAACAAGAAATCCAGCCAAGACCAAGTTCACCTATCAAGGAGTGCAGTTTCAATACCAAGGAAAGAAACAGAATTCCAGAGGAGGAGAAAGCAAAACACAGATTTCATGGCTTTCTCCTTGTGATTTACTTTTTTTTTTTTTTTCCTGTGATTTTTTTAGTCTTGCAGTTAATTTAATTTTTTTTCCTTTTTTTCTCTTCTTCTGCTAAAATTTTTTTTAACTCTTACCCCTTTCTTTTTCTAACGTTTTTAACTAGTTTATCTAATATATATATTTTTTCCTTTTTATATCTTTCTTTATTCGTTTTATTTTTTTAAATTCTTTTATTTTATTTATTTTTCTTTTTTTAAAAATTCTTCCTTTTTGAACCTCTTTTTATCCCCTTTCTCCCCCCTCACAATTTGGGATCTCTTCTGTTTGGTTAAAGCATATTTTCCTGGGGTTGTTGCCACCCTTTTAGTATTTTACTTGCTCCTTCATATACTCTTATCTGGACAAAATGACAAGACGGAAAAATTCAACACAAAAAAAAGAACAAGAGGCAGTACCGAAGGCTAGGCACCTAATCAATACAGACATTGGTAATATGTCAGATATAGAGTTCAGAATGACAATTCTCAAGGTTCTAGCCGGGCTTGAAAAAGGCATGTAAGATATTAGAGAAACCCTCTCAGGAGATATAAAAGCCCTTTCTGGAGAAATAAAAGAACTAAAGTCTAACAAAGTTGAAATCAAAAAAGCTATTAATGAGGTGCAATAAAAAATGGAGGCTCTCACTGCCAGGATAAATGAGGCAGAAGAAAGAATTAGTGATATAGAAGACCAAATGACAGAGAATAAAGAAGCTGAGCAAAAGAGGGACAAACAGCTACTGGACCACGAGGGGAGAATTCGAGAGATAAGTGACACCATAAGACGAAACAACATTGGAATAACTGGGATTCCAGAAGAAGAAGAAAGAGAGAGGGGAGCAGAAGGTATACTGGAGAGAATTATTGGGGAGAATTTCCCCAATATGACAAAGGGAACGAGAATCAAAATTCAGGAGGTTCAGAGAACGCCCCTCAAAATCAATAAGAATAGGCCCACACCCTGTCACCTAATAGTAAAATTTACAAGTCTCAGTGACAAAGAGAAAATCCTGAAAGCAGCCCGGGAAAAGAAGTCTGTAACATACAATGGTAAAAATATTAGATTGGCAGCTGACTTATCCACAGAGACCTGGCAGGCCAGAAAGAGCTGGCATGATATTTTCAGAGCACTAAACGAGAAAAACATGCAGCCAAGAATACTATATCCAGCTAGGCTATCATTGAAAATAGAAGGAGAGATTAAAAGCTTCCAGGACAAACAACAACTGAAAGAATTTGCAAATACCAAACCAGCTCTACAGGAAATATTGAAAGGGGTCCTCTAAGCAAAGAGAGAGCCTACAAGTGGTAGATCAGAAAGGAACAGAGACCATATACAGTAACAGTCACCTTACAGGCAATACAATGGCACTAAATTCATATCTCTCAATAGTTACCCTGAATGTGAATGGGCTAAATGCCCCTGTCAAAAGACACAGGGTATCAGAATGGATAAAAAAACAAAACCCATCTATATGTTGCCTCCAAGAAACTCATTTTAAGCCTGAAGACACCTCCAGATTTAAAGTGAGGGGATGGAAAAGAATTTACCACTAATGGACATCAGAAGAAAGCAGGAGTGGCAATCCTTATATCAGATCAATTAGATTTTAAGTCAAAGAGTATAATAAGAGATGAGGAAGGACACTATATCATACTCAAAGGGACTGTCCAACAAGAAGATCTAACAATTTTAAATATCTATGCCCCCAACGTGGGAGCAGCCAACTATATAAACCAATTAATAACAAAATCAAAGAAACACATCAACAATAATACAATAATAGTAGGGGACTTTAACACTCCCCTCACTGAAATGGACAGGTCATCCAAGCAAAAGATCAGCAAGGAAATAAAGGCCTTAAATGACACACTGGACCAGATGGACATCACAGATATATTCAGAATATTTCATCCCAAAGCAACAGAATACACATTCTTCTCTAGTGCACATGGAACATTCTCCAGAATAGATCACATCCTCGGTCCTAAATCAGGACTCAACCGGTATCAAAAGATTGGGATCATTCCCTGCATATTTTCAGACCACAATGCTCTGAAGCTAGAACTCAACCACAAGAGGAAGTTTGGAAAGAACCCAAATACATGGAGACTAAACAGCATCCTTCTAAAGAATAAATGGGTCAACCGGGAAATTAAAGAAGAATTGAAAAAAATCATGGAAACAAATGATAATGAAAATACAACAGTTCAAAATCTGTGGGACACAACAAAGGCAGTCCTGAGAGGAAAATATATAGCGGTACAAGCCTTTCTCAAGAAACAAGAAAGGTCTCAGGTACACAACCTAACCCTACATCTAAAGGAGCTGGAGAAAGAACAAGAAAGAAACCCTAAGCCCAGCAGAAGAAGAGAAATCATAAAGATCAGAGCAGAAATCAATGAAATAGAAACCAAAAAGACAATAGAGCAAATCAACGAAACTAAAAGCTGGTTCTTTGAAAGAATTAATAAAATTGATAAACCCCTGGCCCGACTTATCAAAAAGAAAAGAGAAAGGACCCAAATAAATAAAATCATGAATGAAAGAGGAGAGATCACAACTAACACCAAAGAAATACAAACTATTATAAGAACATACTATGAGCAACTCTACGCCAACAAATTTGACAATCTGGAAGAAATGGATGCATTCCTAGAAACATATAAACTACCACAACTGAACCAGGAAGAAGTAGAAAGCCTGAACAAACCCATAACCAGTAAGAAGATTGAAACAGTCATTAAAAATCTCCAAACAAACAAAAGCCCAGGGCCAGATGGCTTCCCGGGGGAATTCTACCAAACATTTAAAGAGGAACTAATTCCTATTCTCCTGAAACTGTTCCAAAAAATAGAAATGGAAGGAAAACTTCCAAACTCATTTTATGAGGCCGGCATCACCTTGATCCCAAAACCAGACAAGGATCCCATCAAAAAAGAGAGCTATAGACCAATATCCTTGATGAACACAGATGCGAAAATTCTCACCAAAATACTAGCCAATAGGATTCAACAGTACATTAAAAGGATTATTCACCACGACCAAGTGGGATTTATTCCAGGGCTGCAAGGCTGGTTCAACATCCGCAAATCAGTCAATGTGATACAACACATCAATAAAAGAAAGAACAAGAACCATATGATACTCTCAATAGATGCTTAAAAAGCATTTGACAAAGTTCAGCATCCCTTCCTGATCAAAACTCTTCAAAGTGTAGGGATAGAGGGAACATACCTCAATATCATCAAAGCCATCTATGAAAAACCCACTGCAAATATCATTCTCAATGGAGAAAAACTGAAAGCTTTTCCGCTAAGGTCAGGAACACGGCAGGGATGTCCATTATCACCACTGCTATTCAACATAGTACTAGAAGTCCTAGCCTCAGCAATCAGACAACAAAAGGAAATTAAAGGCATCCAAATCGGCAAAGAAGTCAAATTATCACTCTTTGCAGATGATATGATACTATATGTGGAAAACCCAAAAGACTCCACTCCAAAACTGCTAGAACTTATACAGGAATTCAGTAAAGTGTCAGGATATAAAATCAATGCACAGAAATAAGTTGCATTTCTCTACACCAACAACAAGACAGAAGAAAGAGAAATTAAGGAGTCAATCCCATTTACAATTGCACCCCAAACCATAAGATACCTAGGAATAAACCTAACCAAAGAGGCACAGAATCTATACTCAGAAAACTATAAAGTACTCATGAAAGAAATTGAGGAAGACACAAAGAAATGGAAAAATGTTCCATGCTCATGGATTGGAAGAATAAATATTGTGAAAATGTCTATGCTACCTAAAGCAATCTACACATTTAATGCAATTCCTATCAAAGTACCATCCATCTTTTTCAAAGAACTGGAACAAATAATTCTAAAATTTATATGGAACCAGAAAAGACCTCGAATAGCCAAAGGGATATTGAAAAAGAAAGCCAAAGTTGGTGGCATCACAATTCTGGACTTCAAGCTCTATTACAAAGCTGTCATCATCAAGATAGCATGGTACTGGCACAAAAACAGACACATAGATCAATGGAACAGAATAGAGAGCCCAGAAATAGACCCTCAACTCTATGGTCAACTTATCTTCGACAAAGCAGGAAAGAATGTCCAATGGAAAAAAGACAGCCTCTTCAATAAATGGTATTGGGAAAATTGGACAGCCACATGCAGAAAAATTAAATTGGACCATTTCCTTACACCACACACAAAAATAGACTCAAAATGGATGAAGGACCTCAATGTGTGAAAGGAATCCATCAAAATCCTTGAGGAGAACACAGGCAGCAAACTCTTCGACCTCAACTGCAGCAACATCTTCCTAGGAACATCGCCAAAGGCAAGGGAAGCAAGGGCAAAAATGAACTATTGGGATTTCATCAAGATCAAAAGCTTTTGCACAGCAAAGGAAACAGTTAACAAAATCAAAAGACAACTGAAAGAATGGGAGAAGATATTTGCAAACGACATATCAGATAAGGGACTAGTGTCCAAAATCTATAAAGAACTTAGCAAACTCAACACCCAAAGAACAAATAAGCCAATCAAGAAATGGGCAGAGGACATGAACAGACATTTCTGCAAAGAAGACATCCAGATGGCCAACAGACACATGAAAAAGTGCTCCATATCACTCGGCATCAGGGAAATACAAATCAAAACCACACTGAGATATCACCTCACACCAGTCAGAATGGCTAAAATCAACAAGTCAGGAAATGACAGATGCTGGCGAGGATGCGGAGAAAGGGGAACCCTCCTACACTGTTGGTGGGAATGCAAGCTGGTGCAGCCACTCTGGAAAACAGCATGGAGGTTCCTCAAAATGTTGAAAATAGAACTGCCCTATGACCCAGCAATTGCACTACTGGGTATTTACCCTAAAGATACAAACGTAGTGATCCAAAGGGGCACGTGCACCCGAATGTTTATAGCAGCAATGTCCACAATAGCCTAAGTATGGAAAGAACCTAGATGTCCATCAACAGATGAGTGCATCAAGAAGATGTGGTATATATACACAATGGAATACTATGCAGCCATCAAAAGAAATGAAATCTTGCCATTTGCGACAACATGGATGGAACTAGAGCATATCATGCTTAGCGAAATAAGTCAAGCAGAGAAAGACAACTATCATATGATCTCCCTGATATGAGGAAGTGGTGATGCAACATGGGGGCTTAAGTGGGTAGGAGAAGAATCAGTGAAACAAGATGGGATTGGGAGGGAGACAAACCATAAGTGACTCTTAATCTTACAAAACAAACTGAGGTTTGCTAGGGGAGGGGGGTTAGGAGAAGGGCGGGTGGGGTTATGGACATTGGGGAGGGTATGTGCTTTGGTGAGTGCTGATTCACAGACCTGTACCCCTGGGGATAAAAATACATGTTTATAAAAAATAAAAAATTTTAAAAAAAACTTAAAAATGTTCCATGTAGCCTAGGAATACAAAAAATATGAAAAAGTTAGGTATTATGGTAAAAACACATGTTCTTACCATAATAACATGTTAATTGACTGTTATTGGTAAAGCAATGGTTGTTAATTGATTGTTATTGGTAAAGCTTTTGATCAACAGCAGATAATAATTAGTAATTATTAAGTTTCTGGAGAATCAGAAGTTATACCCAGATTTCTGACTGTGTGCGGGGTTGTCATCCCTAACCTCCACATTATTTGAGGTCAACTCTGAGTGTGTGTGTGTGTGTGTGTGTGTGTGTGTGTGTGTGTTCATATAATGCTATAAGCTTAAGATTTACCCTGATGACAGTAAGTGTAGTTTTGTAAAAAGTATGCTTTCATTATGCTTTTATCTATTTCTCGTAATTCCCACACAGTGGTAAAGGCTAGGTGTTTAGTAATTTTTATCAAATTAAACAAAACAAAACTGAGTAAAACCATAGGATAAAAGACCTACCAGCTATTGCCTTGGTAAAATACATTAACTGGAAACATGCACTTACCTAAAATCACCACATGCTTATATTACCTGTGTCCCAGAAAAGGAAGAACAGACATTGAATTCTAGGGATCATACCTTCACATTCTGTTTTAGTCAGAAAAGTCCCAGCTCGCCAAGGTTTCTGATGGAATCCTGGACAGCACTGATCACAGCTGTCTCCACATGTATTATGCTCACACTCACAGCGGGATTTCTAGTCAAAAATTGGGGGAAAAAATTTTAGTATTTTTGGAACCATTAATGAAGGGCTTTCCCTAGAAGGTAGAAGGAAGAGAAGAGAGAACTTTTCTGAGCACAGGTGCCAAAATGTGAAACTCCTGTCCATCTGGAAAGGAAGAAGTACCAGCCTAAGGAGTGGATATATTCGGTTAACACCAGCCTGAGGAGGTCCAGACTAGTTCTGGAGTCACTGGACTCAGGTCTGGAAGATAGCACAGGCCCAACTGATGACTGTCTTGAAGACTGAACTCCCTTCTCTGATTCCTGAGATCTATAGCGTTTCTGGTTTGGATGTGTCCACTTTAAGGCAAAGTACTGTTAGCATTCAAGGGTGTGGGAAGAAGAGATAGATTCTTAGGCACTAAAGGCCACAGGTCGAATAGCAATCTAATGTCCCAGGACTAAATCTCCTGCCTGTGTGTGCTCTGAGTAGAGTCCAATGCATCGTGAGTAGAGTCCAATGCATCGTGTGGAACAGGGACTGCAAGGTTGCCTTGTGGGCTCTCATAGCTTGAGGAACACATGAGAGAAAACACCCACAGCTTGCAGAAAGCTGCACCATAACCTGCCCCAAAGAATAGGCTCGGGCATTTGAGCCTCCCCTAGGAAGTAACATTATGACGCATTAGTCAGAAAGCCAGCTTTGAGAGAAATACCATTTGTATCCTGGTTTTAAAGGAAAAAAAAAAAAAATCCATACATAAGTAATTATGCTCACTGATCTTACTACTGAATATGTTTCTTCCCTATAATATACAATAGATGATTTTGTATTTTACCAGTTTATGACTGAGAAAAAGAGATATCCGTTCATCTTCTTTTTAGGTGGTGCTTATTTAATACGAGGGCATTAATGAAAAATTCAAGCCGAAAACAATCTAGCATTTTCCGACCCGGTGGTTTCATCACTCTCTTAAAGATCCTCTTCAGTTCCGCACCCTGTTGCCCAGGCCCTACTGCAGCCTCCGATACCGCGGCCGTTCCTATTTACTTCCATGCGCAGTTTTCATTTGTTTGCATTAGTTTCTTTGATGAAAACTTTTTAAAAGAAATGGTCAGGTTGACTGATGGCAGGCATTCTCTAAAGCTAAATCATACAGCAGGCTGTCATCACTAGAAAGGTTTCAAAATAGACCAGTTTGGGAGGCTTTTTTTGGGGAAAAAAAAACCACCACAACAAAAAAATCCCAACTAATCCGTTTTCTGATACTGTGGTGGCTGACTTCAAAGTCTATCATCCTAACTGCTGGCTCTATTTCACCCTGGCATGGCTTTCTGTTACACCGTCTAAGTGAGGATCTGACACCCATTCACAGCAAAGCGGCTCACGAAGCATTTGACAGTTGAGAGTTTCATCTTGCTAAGTATCCTATAAATATACATACATTTGTCACCGGATCAAGCGGACAAGCCCTGGCATGACCATAGCAGATGCACATCCCTCCGACCGAAATATCCTTGACCGAGTAGTAATACTGCAAAAAGCAATCCAGAGAGAAATCCTGTTAAGATGACTGCAAGGTGTAAGTAACAAAAGGGAACATTCGCTTAAAAACATTACTTTCTGCTTTCATCCTTAGTTTGAAGCAGAAGGAACAACAGGAACAATGGAGGGCTCACAAAAGTGTCAAATTAACTCCTTGCCCTGTGATCAGAGCCCAGAGAAAGACCGCCTCTGATTTACATGTGGTGGGGGACATTTGAGAAATTTCCTTCCCACAGACATACAAAGTCTGTGCTGGAGTATTTATTATTGAGAGCGAGTTTTTATGGCGGGGTGGGGGTTGGTCAGGGCAATTACTCTTCATAAAAGTTGTTTTATGCACTTTTGTGAAAGAAAACTCCCTTTATTGCCATTATAGGAAGCTCAGTGTTTCATTAATCATATGCGGACTGTCTTACGCGATGTATTTGAAGAAACTCAACATACTTAGAGGAAATCATGCTCAAAACAAAACGTTTCTTAACTATATTAAGAGGAAATAAAATGTAATGAACTGCAGGACTGATTTAACATAACATAAGGAGTAAACTACATGGGAGGGACACTTGCTATTTTTTTCATTATTATGTTAAAATTAGTCCATGTGATTACTTTCCTATTTGAAATTAACATAAGGTTATGTTTTTAATTATTTTAATCTACCCACCTATCTTTAAAGATAATTTACAATGATAGTATTGGACTATATACAAATTTTAATTAATATGCATATAATATTTTGTAATCATGAGAGTACATTATCTTATAGAATCCAAATAACCATGTGAGTGGTAAATAGTTCTATTATTCCAATTATTCACATTACAAAACCCAGCAAGAATAAATAGGTGAATACAAATCTGAGTTCCCTAGCTACAAATTTCCTTTTTCCATTTACTTCTTTTTTTCCTATTTATTTTTGTTGTTTATATAGAGTATCTTTTATAATATTTTTTGTCACTTTTGTTTTTTGATATACTTAGACCTGGAACTTGAAATGAAACTTGCCAGAAGTTTAGGAATGTAAAAGTCTGCTTTTCACTAAATTCTTCTCTTAATAATATAGATACGAATAGGGATATTTGGTCAGAAAGCTGATATAGAATTTGGCAGATGCTTTTAAAACTGGGAAATTTTCTTTAAATATAAATGCCTAATGCTTCACTTTTGAGTCATGAAGAGCTGAAATTCAATATCCTATTTTTATATATTTAAATTTATATGTAGTGTTTACTGAACTTGAGCACTTTCAAAAAGCTTATTTATATGTTGCATTTTATTGCACTATTTTAAAGGCTCATGTACAATGAAGTTATAAATAATAGATGTGCATCCCAACCCCCACTCTGCCTTCTGCAAAAGATGATAAAAGGAACATATTTATTTACATTGGTTTTTTTTCCTCCATTAGATATACTGTCGGAAAAGATTAAATTGCACTTCAAAATTACTCAGTCTTCCTCAGTGTATATTTTTAAATCATGTCAAAATGATAATTAAAGGTGATTTTTTAAACATGTAAAGAATCTAAACATTGCAGTAAAATAATATTTCTGCATAAGATTATTTACAATATGCTGAAATGTAGTGCAAGGTAAAGTTATTTCAGGTTCGGAAAATGCAGGGCACTAAAACATCCAATGTGTGTTGTACGGGGATATTCAAACTTTAAAAGTTATTTTTGGGATGATGGAGTGGTTAGGTGTGGGTAAGTTAAGTAATGAGAAGAAAATATACATAAGGGGTATTCATGAACTGTGAAAAGTGGTGCCCTTTGATATTCAGTCTGCTTGTTCAGCCATTTGTAACTGGTGGAATAGTCAGACCTTTTAGAACTAAGTGCATCATTCTAGAATTAAGTGCTTTGTCTCACAATCTCTATTTCTCTCTATAATCTGATTTCAGCTTTCACCTCTAGTCATAAAGTAGATATTCTCTTAGCATGGATTTGCTTTATGGATTTATAGCTGAATTATAACGTCTTAGTTGTACAGCAGCTTCTCAGGAATGGGACATAAACTAGGGATGTGGTGAGCGCTAGGTAGGAAAAAAGGCAACTATTACTTTAGTAACCTGGACTGATCACCTATGGCATAATCCACAAATTTTAGGTTAACCCTGGAAAACAGCATTTAGCTCCTGTTTTCAAAGATCTATTAAAAGGGATGCCATCACCTTTCTTCCCCCTGATCTCCTATTTATAAAAGACAATAAAATAGGGTACATGATCGGTTTGCCCCCACAGTAGCACTTTTTACAATTATGGGTTGCAATTCATTAATGAAACATAAAGTTAAATTATTTGATTGGGCAAAATGGTTCACAGAACAGCAACACTTACATCACCTAAAACTTGTTAGAATTCCTGTTTTTCAATTCTGCCCTAGACCTACCAAGTCAGAATGTTCATTTCCACAATATCACCAGCTAATTCTATTCACATTAAAGTGTAAGACATACTGAGATGTGTATGTGCATATGTGTGTACTGAGTTATGATAGAAAATACATTTCTTAGTAAAGACTGCAGTCTAAAATATTTCAAAGTCATAGAACCTTTCGTAGTAAACCCCCAGTGCCAATTGTGATAGGAGTTCAGATCCCCTCAAGTGAAAATAACAAACTTGGTCATCAAAAATAAGATGATGAACTAGGTACTGTCATGCTCATTTTACAAATGAGGAAATTAAAGTTTAGAAGTGTTAGATAAATGTTCCATATCGGAAAAGGGCAGAGGTTGACTTTGAACAAAGGGAGGTTATGTTCAATAGGTGTCTGGTAACAGCCACTCCTACGAATCACTGAAAGGGACTTTTAAATGTTACTTAACAATTACCAATATCACTTACAGGCTGCAATAGGATTCATCATAACTTACTCTTCGGGTGACAATCGGGTCAATTTCTCTTGGGTCTTTGTGGGCAAACATCATCAAATCAGCATTCAAGGTCCGGATCCTCTGAAATCGCAGGCGAATGTAGCGAGCAGAGGTAAATTCTAACAGTTCAGGAGAGGGGTCATCAGCACTTGGTCTCCCATTGATCAAAGAGATGTGAATCTACACAATACGGGAAACAATTTAACAATTAAGGTTACCAAAAATGAAATATCTGGCTTTTTCTGATTTTTCTTGGGAAAATAAAATTAAGCTTCATGCCTCCCAATTAGGCAGATGCTGGTTGATATTTACTCACTGGAATATAGTGAAGTAATTGAGGAAGTTTATGGATTTTCTAATAGATGTATAAGCAAGTCATTTGTTTATATTTTAGGCATTCTCTATATACTGCAATTCCCTATATTCTTTTGTTCTAAGGCATTGCCTCTACTTGATTTTGCTAGGATTTCCAAAAAATCCTAGGTCAATCTTTCTTTTTCTGAAAAATGTTATGCCCTAAAATTATTTAAGAATCTGGTATATAGTGGGAAACCGGAAAACTTGGTTTTCGAATAAGTTACAAAATTTCAGATAATACAGGAAATTAAAGTACTTCTAAGGTTGAAAGTATCTAATTACACAGCCTTAAACATATATAGCAAAAATTGACACATAGAAGAAAACTAGACAAATCCACAATCACAGTGAGAGATTTCAAAAGGTTGTTTTTTTGTTATTTGGTTTTCAGAAGTTGATAGATTAAGAAGACAAAAAAAATTACCAAAGATTCAACATCTTCTATGAAAAAATATACTCTATGAAAGTGCATTGAAACCTGAATTGAAAGGTAAATTTTTCAGGAGGATAATTTAGGACAATTAACACCAGAAGAAATAAAAATCTAATCATGTAAGAAATGGAGAAATTAGCAAAGAACTACCCTCTGGAGATGCACAAAGCCCATATTCTCTCACAGTTATCTCATGAGTACAGAGAATTTCTGATGAGGGAAAGTTGATAGAACCCAAAGTACTTCTGTTATAAAGAAGTTATTTTCCTAATACCTGAAGAGTTTCTATAAATCAAAAATAGCAAAAAAGACCAGCAACTAACACAAAAACACAGAAAATATAAAGGGACTACTCATTAGTGGCTGTTAAGCTTTCAATAAGACAGTGAACCTCACTCATAATAATAGGCCTGCTCATTTAAGTTTTTTTAAAGATTTTATTTGAGAGAGAGCAAGCGAGCATGAGTTGGGAGGTGGGCAGAGGGAGAGGGAGAAGCAGACTCCTCCCTGAGCAGGAAGCCTGACTCAGGGCTCAATCCCAGGACTCTGGGATCGTGACCTGAGCTGAAGGCAGACACTTAACCAACCGAGCCACCAGGAGCTCCACAACTGCTCATTTAAAATACAGTAATAAACTTTTTTCATTTTTTAATGCTGTCAAAACCTCAAAATACTTGTAATATTCCCTTATGGCAAGACTTAGGAGATCCAGGCATTCTCAGACACTCCCAGGTATGAGTGGCACAAACCATTTTGAAGGTGAACTCAGCAAAGTTATCAACATTACAAATGCCTAGAATTTTGACCTAGAAATTCTACTTCTTGGAAATATCCTACATATATTATATAGAATCCGATGGGATTTTTTGGTAATAGCAAAAGACTAGAAACAATCTAATATCTGTCAATAATGAATGATTAAATAAGTTATACATCTATATAATGAATTATGTGCATGATAAAAAGGAATGAGGAAACTCTTGATATACTCAAAGGAAGAAGTATAGTATTTTTACTTTTTCTCTCCTTGTAAATGAAGTACTCCCTATGTGATAAATCAAAATGCTTAAAAAAACCTTGAAACTGGCAGGTTTTAGGCAGAAAACATATACATGGAGAAAGAGAGAAAGAGAGACAGATACACACACGCACACACACAGCCAGACACACACACTTACAGGAGGCTAACGAGACAGGAATACCAGAGAAGAATGTGTGCTAAGCTGAGGGCTCTCCCAGAACACGACAGTCTGTACCTGCACTGAACAACTGTGACTTGAGGTCACCCAATGGAATTCTCATCTACTTTTTCAAGACGATAAATCATGTGTGTTAATTATGTTTTTTGACAGGAGAGGCAATGATAATGTGTTTCCATTCCTAACATCCTGCATTTAGATAATCCCTGAGAGATTTTACAAACTGACTGCCAATAAACTACCAAATCACTAGAAAAATAAATATAGCAAACTCTGAGATGAGAAACTAATTCTGATGCCACAAAGAATAAATTCAAAGTGGTTCAGGATAAAAATATGAAATGTCCCAGCTAACTGAGTCTACCTTGGATATTTAGTAGAGAATAAATTCACTTAACACATTTGAGAATGACAGAAAGCAAAGTATTCTAAAACACTGAATCTCACTATACCAAATACCCTCCCTCTAATGTAGGAAATTCTAGAAGACTTAAGTAGGTCTTGCATATTCCACAGTTCTGGTATCTAGCAGGTGAGCCAGAAATATGTTTAAAATTAAGTTGTCTCTATGACTTAAGAATGTATCAATTAAATGCAAAGATAGAACAAATAGATGGATGAAGCAATTAAAATGAGTTCCCTTTAGAGATTCTGGCATCCAGGAAATCGCCCATGCCCTTGGATTCATGCTTACTTTTATATCTTATCAAGCTCTCCCTTCATTGCTTCTGAAAGCGCTGTTTGAAAGAAAGGAAAACATCATCACATGTCAGGATTCGTGTTTCTGAAAATTATTAAGGTTTTATTTGGTGTGGATGCTGTGGGAGCCATATCTGTACTGTACATGGAATCAGTAAGTTCCTCATTTAAACATACAGGAACTTTAAAAATTATGCACGTGTTCTCATTTAGGTTAATAAACCTAATTCACCCTATGCACGTGTTCTCATTTAGGTTAATAAACCTATTCACCCTATGATAGTGACATAAAGGATTCAGCAAAAGAACACTTCTCCTCACAGCTTTGGTATTTTCATCAATTTCTTCTGCCAAGAGATCTTGTGAGTAGAGTTAGTCCCAAGCTGTTTCTGGAATATAAAACCAGCTGTTTGGTCATGTTGTGTGCAGCTTTCTTCCGTCATTTTTCCCACTCTCCTTCAAAATAAATCCTAATATTAGATAGGTTATGTCCACTGGCACTTTCCAAGTCCACTGGACAGCTTCACATACTTCCTGATCTCCTGGGGGAGGGTAACAACTGGAGGGTGTCTCTCTTCAAAAAGATGAAAAGTGTCAGTCCTTAAGACCACCACTGCCTTGCTGAGAGGCCGTGGGAAGTCTGTGGTGGTGTGGTGTCTTCTGAAATGATTTCCATTACAGACATGTTGGAGAGTATATGTTCATGCTGTCAAAGGAATTCATTCCAGCTGAAAATATCAGCCTGATTAACAGCCGGCTTTAGATTTTAAAATTACACTCTTCTTTGAAATTAGTTTTCACAGATAAATAAAAAGAAAGTAAAAACTCATGAGAAATATCTTTTTTATAACCAAATGTCTAAATCAATATTATACTCTACCCATCCAAATAATTCTGTTTTTATTAGTTGTAAGCATACTATTTAAATCACATCTCCTTTGCAGATGGATCAGATCTCTGTGCCTCTATGGTGCTTTTATTTTCATGATTAGAATACAACTTAAAAATAGTTTTCACAGCAAATAAACAATTTTCTAGTATGGATAATTGTCCCTTATTATTATGTTTCTCTATTTATATTACTGCATCTGCTTTAGATTTAGATCTGCCCTTCACAGATGTATGGATACACAATGGACTATTACTCAGCCATCAGAAAGGATGAATACCCAATTTTTGTATCAGCTTGGATGGGACTAGATGATATTATGCTGAGCAAGGTAAGTCAAACAGAGAAAGTCAAATATCATATGGTTTCACTTATTTGTGGAGCATAAGGAATAGCATGGAGGACATTAGAAGAGGAGAAACATGAAGGGGGGGAATCGGAGTGGGAGAGGAACCATGAGAGACTACAGACTCCAAGAAATAAATGGAGAGTTTTAGAAGAGAAGGGGGTCGGGGGAATGGGTGAGCCTGGTGATGGGTATTAAGGAGGGCACAGATTGCTTGGAGCACATGTGTTATATGTAAAAATTGAATTATGAACACTACATCAAAAACTAGTGGTATACAGTATGGTGACTAACATTACACAATAAAAAATAAATTAATTAAATTTTAAAAAAGCAAAGTATCTTGCTGCAAATTCTTAATCATCCAATATAATTGTTCAAAAAAACTAATAAAAGAAAAAACCTCCCGAATTTTAAAAAAGTATATATATATAAATGTATATATGTGTATATATACACATATAAACGTATATACACATATATATACGTA
This sequence comes from Mustela lutreola, assembly GCF_030435805.1. Taxonomy (NCBI): domain Eukaryota; kingdom Metazoa; phylum Chordata; class Mammalia; order Carnivora; family Mustelidae; genus Mustela; species Mustela lutreola. The sequence continues at coordinate 72,007,047 of NC_081295.1, forward strand.
TATGTGTGTGTGTGTGTATGTGTATAATGTTTTAGAGATGGAGAATAAGATTTTATTAACTTGGAAAAGGGAGCCTAATCACTTTTATTTTATCCGGTGAGGAAAAAAAAAGCATATATTTGGAGAAAGGGGGTGAGCTGTGTGAATCTTAGGAAAAGGAGATAGTGCAATAATTCGTCACTGTGTTTCCAGTGCAGAGTAAAGGCTCTGGTTCTGGCTCTGGGTGGTCAACAGAAACCCCCAAGTGATCAATTTTCAGTCTTCACCATACTTGATCTGTTTGTAGCATTTAAAACAATGGGTTACTCCCATGATTTCCAGGACACCACGCTGTCCTGTCTTCCGATCCCTCCGCTACCTTTCTCACTCTCCCTCACTTCTTACTACCTCCCTCCTTTCCTCTCCGACTTTCTAGACTTTCTAATATTGGAGTTTCACAGTATCGAGTTTTTGGCCTTTTTTTCTTGTCCTACCCACACTTAATCACTTAGTAAGTGAGATCCCATCACTTAGTAAGTAGATCCCATCAAAACTCACCAAAGTAAATATCATCTATAACTGTTTATGATTAATGAAAGTAAAACACACCCATGGCAAAAATACACACACACATATATACATACATACCATCTATACTGATGTTGCCCACACCTGTATCTCATGGCCTAACCTCTCCTCTGAAGGTCAGGATGCAAAATCCAGTATACTGATGTGGCTGCCAAATTGGTATCTCAAACTGAGTTCGTGATCTTCATCCCCACAATCTTCCTAACCTCACTGAATGTAAGAAACAGGGCAGAGGATCATAGGGGAAAGGAGGGAAAACGGAATAGGAAGTCTTCAGAGAGAGAGACAAACCATACAAGATTCAACTATAGGAAAACCATCTGAGGGCTGCTGGAGGGAAGATGAGTGGGGGGGTGGGGTCACTGCACGATGGGCATTAAGAAGGCATATGATGGGATGAGCACTGGGTGTTACATACAACTGATGAATTACTGAATTCTTTATCTGAGACTAATGATGTACTGTAAGTTGGCTGATTGAATTTAAATTAAAAAGAAAAGATAAGGAATAGCACAGAGGATCATAGGGGAAGGGAAGGAAAACTGAATGGGAAGAAATCAGAGAGGGAGACAAACCATGAGAGACTCTGGACTCTGGGAGAAAAATTGAGGGTTGTGGAAAGGGAGGTGGTGGGGGTATAGGGAAACTGGGTGATGGGCATTAAGGAGGGCATGTGATGTGATGAGCCCTGGGTGTTATATGCAACTAATGTATCACTGAGCCCTACACCAAAAACTGATGATGTACTTACGGTATGTTGGCTAATTTAATCTAAATTAAAAGAAAAGAAAAGAAAAAAAATTCATCCTTTCCTCTACTCAGGACTCCAAGTTGCAGTCCTGTTTGACTGCTTCTGTTTTCTGTCTTTGGGCTACCAATTTGTCTAAATCCTCTTGGCTTTACCCTCAAAATATATCCAGCATCCAAACGCTTCTTACCACCTTCCCTAAAACCATATTGGAATAAACATTCATCACCTTCCCTCATCCCCGCCACCCCAGGCACCACGGTAACTTCCCAGCAGTTTTCCCTACCACCACTCTTATTTCTGTACAGTGTATTTGCAGCCATTGAAGCTGAGGTTTGTTTTTTTATTTTTGTTTTTGCTTTTAGTCTTTAGTCTTTAGTAAATGTTTCCATTGACTTATTCCCTGTATTGTCTAAAAACAAAAATCACAAGTTTAATATTAATGATGTAAAATACTGTGCACCAGAGCCAGCTCGCACTATGCTGCAAAGTTGGTCTGTATTCTCTTCACTGCTGTTTGCCACATGATCTCTAGCAATTTCGGCAGAGTTTCCTCTTCAACAGATCACATCCTAGAAGCAAAAGCTGGCCAGCAACTAACTGCAAATAGTGTGAACCACCGCAAAGGAGGTCCATTCCCAACTTGAGTCCCATGCCATAATCACATTCATCATTAGCAGACTGCACATAAGTCATCATTTCCTGAACGGGAGCAAAAGCTTTCAGTGACGCCTCTTCACCTGGTGCCCCAACAACTGTCTTGCAGATTCTTGAGGTCAGCATCCATTTCAGGGAGCTCTCAGAAAACGCCTTTGAAAATATAATTCTACTCACACCTTTCCTTAAAACTTTCCGATGCCTTTCTATTTCATGACCAATAAAAGCCAAAATTTTTGCAATGAACTATGAGATCCTAAATTACCTCGATGCCATTTCCACCCTGAAACACTGCCAAAGAAAACATTAACTTCGAGAGCTCTTTTCCTGCTGTTTCTCTATTTACATTGCCCTGGCCAGACTGCCATCTTGGCTAGTACATTCCAGACAGGATTTTCTCTCAAGGGGTTCGTTCACTTGCCTGGAATGTTCTCTTCCCCGATACTGCAATGCTTGGTTTCTCATCTCTTTCCAACCTTGCTTCAATGAGGTCTTCTTGGTGGGTCTTTCAGTGACTATCTAATTACAGTGCAAACCTCTGCCTGACTTGTACTATTCCTCCTACCTGCTTCAATGTTCTCCTTAGTAATTTTCTTCTAACTCACCATGATTATGCTTTGCCTATTTATCATAATGATTATTTCTCTCCATTCTTTGGATCATAAATCCCAAGAATTTAGAAATCTTGTTAATTGATATAATCCCCAGCATATAGGAGAGTATCTAGCAAAAAAATAAGTGCTATGTAAAAATTTCTGAATTCATGAAACTTACATAAATCCTAAATATTTAGCAAATTCAACTAGCTTTCTACCTAAAAAGCAATTTCATAAAATGGTCAGATTTTTCTCACATCGGATGAATAAATCTTTGAGTACGCTATTTCCACAAAATGAAATTAAAGTCAGTAATCCTTTGTATCATGTTCTGCCCAAGCATTTTGAGCTAAGTTGATTTAGAGAAAATTAGGAAATTAACTGCTTTGATCCATGATTTCCTTATACCTAGGTCTACTACATTTTTTAATATTAGTTAAACATTAGTTAACTTTATTCTCTATTACACCAAAATTTCATTTTGACAGATTATTATTCTCAGCTGAGGAAAATACATAAGTGCTTTTTCTAAATCATAAGACAATGTATGTATGTATGTATGTATGTATTTATTTATTTTAAATATTTTATTTATTTATTTGACAGGCAGAGATCACAGGTAGGCAGAGAGGCAGGCAGAGAGAGAGGAGGAAGCAGGTTCCCCGCTGAGCAGAGAGTCCAATGTGGGGCTCGATCCCAGGACCCTGAGATCATGACCTGAGCCGAAGGCAGAGGATTTAACCACTGAGCCACCCAGGCGCCCCAAGACAATGTATTTAAACTTAAGATCTACTTAACTCAATTTTGTTAGCCAGAGCAAGGTAGTCCTTATCCACTGGTTTGTGCAAATTGTATCTGGCTATCTCAGTGTCCAACTTATAAAGCTGATGTACTATTATTTACAAAGAGTACATGAAAGACAATAAACTATCTTAAAATCATAAATTCCTTAAACTCCACAGACATGCAGTAATAATCAATAAGAATTCAAAGTTACACAGTACCTTGTTTCTAGTAGAAACTTTTTTTTTTACTAAACTGTATAATCATCTTTACAAATTGTTTGGTTTTATTATACAGTACTGAATAGATACTTAAAAATACCCTTCCTTATCTTTCTTTAAGTTTTTACTTAAACTCTAGTTAGTTGACATATGATAAAATTGATTTAGGTATAGAATTTATTGATTCATCACTTACATATAACCTTGCTTACCTTCTCAAAAAGTTTCACTGCAGTTTTTTAAAGCCTTTTCAAATCAATGCATTATTTTTAAAGTCTTAAAAATATGAAAATATATGAAGATATGAAGATTAAAGCCTAGCTAATAAAAATACTTTAGATAGATAATTATGAGGCATAATATATCATTTATAATACAAATTAATAAAACATTCAAACATTTCAGACTAGAGACATTCCTATCAAGAATCTTTAGAGACTTAATGAGGAAATGGGGCATTATGGAATCAATGTTTTTCCAGTCCATTTTTTTCTAGTTCTATCAGACACAGTTTATTGAAGTCCACTTTCCAGTTTCCTTTACCCCATATTTTGTTATTTGCTCCAACTAAGAGCTGGCACTTTTATGATTATTTTTATTAATTCAAACATTGCTCATTTGTACATCCAGAAAATGAAGTACTTTGAAGGCTTATAACATATGCTTACAAAGCTTTATCTTTGGTCTGCCTCTTCATATTTCAGTATTTCTCATTCATTCACTTAGTCATTTATTTGAAAATACTTATTGGCTACTTACTAAATACCAAATCACTGAGTCATTTTCACTTCGCCTTTTGCGCCATGGTCTATCTCATCTCTGGGCTCCTTTTTCAAGATCCTTTTCTGTCTCCTCATTGCTCCCTGTTTACACAGATAGAACTTTACACACCTTTCAGGTCTCAGCTGAAGACTTTCCACCAACACCTCCATGTCCTGTCTAGGAGCCTCTACTGTGGGTTCTCTGAGCTCCTGGGACTCTTCCCTATTATCACTGCCTTTTTTACTTGTTTGTGTCTGCTACTATACTGTAAGTAAAATGAGAATGGGAACTGTCTTATTTCCAATGTAGTTTCAGCCTTGAACATAGTGAGTAGTACATAGTAGATTCTCAATAATTACTTACTGAATGAATAAATCAATAACAAAGCCCAAATATTAGAGACTATGATAGAACTTGAAATGAGTTAACTCCTCAAAGAGTCACAAACTGAGTGTTATGTATGTCATTAAATATTGATTTTGTATGTGTTTTACCTATATTTTAAGATCCATTTATTGTATATACATCAAGAATTCTAGTGTGAATTTTGCTTACCATAACTGAATAAATCTCACTAGAGCTGCAATAGTCCAAGTATCTAAAAAGATATATGAGTGTCTCTGTAGCCCTAATATTTGGATAAGTCAATGGACAATTATTTAAGATACTAGTAGAGCCATCACTGAAGAGAAAAATAATAGGATATACTTGTATAAAGGTGTGCATCCCTTCAGGTATCTCAATATTTTTACTTAAAAGAACTGCAAAGGCTTTTTCCATGCAAAGTACAATGCAGTGAGTTAGTTTGGAAGGTCCTTAATAAGTAGCCCATACCATTAGAAGTTTCACGTTTTACAAACCTAAGCAAAACAACAACTCTCCATGGTTAATGACCACTGAGGTACTTGAAAAGTAATATTCTAATATATAAAATGTCAAGGACTGTGTGTGACTTTAACTTCCTCAACTAACCTATTTCAGTACAGGGAAATGTCAGCTTAATGAACCATTTAACAAATATGACTATATCATTGACTATTCTACCCTTGACTTAATCTTAACCGGTCTTTCACTTTTCTGTAAGACAATATTTTGCTTTTGACACCTGCTTGCTTCTAAATGCCCCTAAAACATAGACTGTTTTTGTTTCTTCCTTTTTTTTTTTCCTTCTCCTTCTTCTTGGAATTATATTTCTTGCATTTGTCATTTCGGGATAAAAGCTTTCATAATTCTATGACATCTAAACAGATTCTTCACTATTAAAACAATAGTCATGAATAAGTTATAGCATAATAATAAAATCAATTCTCTCCAAAGAGTATTTATCCTCTTTTTATTTTTTTCTCTCCTTGTGAAATTAGTTAAAATTTTTTACTCCAAAGGTTTGCATAGCTTCTCTACTGGTTTCTCCCTCTCATCTCTCTCTCTCTCACGTTGTATCATTGTATCCTTTCCATCCACAGCACATCTTATGTTGCAGCACCATCTGACTCCTACGGACATAGAAGGGTAAACTTTCTTAGAAAAATAAAAAATTGAAGCAGAGTCGCTGCTTTAGGAGTTTCAATTTTCTCAAAGTCTCAAAACTGGTGTGGTCCTTTTTTAAAAAAAGTTTCTGGTGGTCTTCTTGCTTTGTACAACTCAAAGCAATCCAACAAAACATTTATCTCTAGTCCACTTTCTCAAAATGAGCTTCAGTTACTTTCATCTGAAACATGCTCAGATGGGTGAACTATAATCCATCATAACTGAATGAAAGATCCTGATACCATTCCCACTGGTCATGATGTATAAAAGGAATAATGACAACTAAGTCACCAAAATTTTCAAAGAGAGAAAACTATTACTAAATATAAATATAACTCCTCCCACCCTTTTTTGTTTGCTCTGAAAGAACCTTGACATGGGGGTGCTCATTGTACATCTATTTTAAAAATTTATAATTCTTTTCAAATAATAACTTTTAAAACTACTCCAAGTTAAAAATTTTTTATTACTTGTGTTTTTCTTTTTCTAGTTGAAATAGTTAATATTTGCAAGGATAAAAGAAGAACTGTCAAAATAGGTTTTCTCAATCTCTTTTGAAAGCTTCTCATTTAAATTTTCTCAAAGGCACATGCCATTACTAAATCTTTGTGCTGTCAAACACAGACTATATAGGGACACACACAGCATCTGAAATTCATAGCCAGGAAAGAATCTAAGAGGAGTCACTTCAGAGCAGGCCATGAGGGAAAGTCACCAGAAGGAAAGTTCTCTAACTTTCCTCTAACATTTGCTTTGCTCCAAATTTTGTTTGGGGTGTGGCTCAACCCGAGAGAGACTAAGAGAATAGTTTCATTAGTCATCTGTTCCAAGTTCATAGCTATTTCAGAAATGTCTTTGCAATATATAGTACCTTGCACACAAAAATAATAGTTATTACTCTGTCCTTACTGAATACGGACACTCTTGCCTGTGATCTGTGTATACCAACTCATAGAGTAGTAAGTCACTTAAAGCTTGCAACAGCTGTTTTTGAAGTTGATGTTATTATTATCTCTTTAAGAAGATAAAACAGATATGAACCTTCTAATGAGTAGGGCTAACTTCATAGAGCTAGGGTTTGTTCCAGTTCTAGTCTAACACTGTTGGTGGAACTCTGCAGCTCAAACATGGCACAGAGTAGGGGCTGTGTGAGCACTTGTTGAAGAAATAACAGCCAGTCATCGAGCCACTATTTGCAGACTCCTAGCAACAAGACGCTCACCCCTGCAGACAGAACTTTTCCATGCACCTCTCTCCATTCTCTTATTTTCTTTTTCTTCCATTCTGGTCTGATCTGTGACTGACACAAGGATCCTAATTCTATTTTCTCTTTTTTGTCCTCCTGGTCTTCTGGAATTATCTCTACTGTTTGATTTTCCCAGCTCTTGGCTTTTCTTTATAAATTTGGATCAAATTTATCCTAGTAGTTTTATCCACTCTGGACTTTCTGAGGTAGCCTGTGTACCATGCTCCAGGGCCCCACTCAGGACCCACCACCACCAGATCGGGCCCATCACCAGATTGGAGGCCCCACCTCCTGAATTCGCCTAAGGACAAAGGGTCACTAAGCTAAGGCTAGTCTTAGACCTCGTTAACATTCCCTGGCGTTGAACCATAGCAAGAGAGATCCTCCTGGTAAACAGATGCAAAGCTTAAAACCAGAACCAGAACATGTCTGAGAGCTGAAGTCTAAAGCATCAATTATCCAGAAAAGAACTAACAATCCCCAAGGTCTTACTAACATCATAATAAATGAAATTGGTTTGACAGGTTTAGTATTTAAGTATTTGAGTAAGTAAAAACCATTGACTGGTGTGCAAAATAATTAGTTTGTAGTTTATAGTAAAATCTACTAAGTTGGAAAAACTGAAACCTCAGATTATAGGAAGAAAGGGAAAATAACATGTTTACTAACAAAAACAAATATCTGTGAAACTAACATGCTTTTATTTATTGTGGCGAGCTCTCAGAGAAAGTCCCAGACAGAAAAAAAAAAAAAAAGCAACTGAGAGTACGGTGACCCACATTGGTAGGACAGAACAATCAGTACACTTGAAAGACATATAATAGCACAAAGGAAAACTTAAGCAACATTTTCCTGTTTTGTACTCAGACCTCGTGTGGGAACACTTGTTTAAAATTAAAATAAAATCTTGGACCGGGAAGTCTAAATACTGCGCCAGATCCTGTGTCATTAGATTGGAACAAAACCTAGATGCGTGCTTGACAAAGAAATTCAGTCTCTCCCCTCCATTCTTATTCTCTGACTCAAGGGTTTCTCAGAGAGCAATTGTGTGTGTGTGTGCGTGTGTGTGTGTGTGTGTGTGTGTGTGTGTGTGTGTTGCAAGTACATAAATGAAAGGTGTATAAATACATTATTTCGATTTTTTTCTCCCATAAAAAAGCAGCATTCTAGGGTGATCATTGATGACCTCAACTAGATTATCGTTCTGAAAGGTGCTACCTCAAACAACAAGCTAGAAACAGCTTTAGATTATGGAGTCACACTAATACTTAAGAGAAGAGTCTGAACATAGATACAAGATTCTCAGGATTGAGCATGTCCCCTAGGCTACCTGTATTTCTAACATCCCTCACATATATGTCTGCAAACTGGACTCCCTGTGGTAGCTGCCCACGCGCCTTCACCCTTGGACACTTGCCTATCCCTTCCCTACTCTTACCAATTTAGGGGCGGGCTCATTCTCTAACTGCTCCCTTCTTTGCCACCTTCCTCTCTCATCTTCCTTTTGCTTTCACGTTAGTAATTTTTTGTTGTCTTCTTCCCCATCCATACCTTTACTTTTCTGTCGCTCTCACCCCCTCTCTCTCCCTCTCTCACTCCTTCTCTGTCTCTCTCTCAAACTCTTGTCCTGCTTCATTTCATTTTACCTTTAGAGTGAAATTGTACGTCCATGGTTGGTCAAGTTTCTAGGCTTTCAAGTGAAATCATGTGTTCTATAATCTAATTATGCCCTCTAGCTTAGTTGTGTAAGAGGAAACTACAGGTTTCCCCTCTGATTTTCCATTGCACAAAGAGTAAAATAATAAACAAAAAAAATTAAGATTTTTTTTTTGCAGAACAAAATTTCTTCTTTCCATAACTGGGGGATTTTTATTTCAGTGGGTTTATAATTCTGAGTACCAATGAGTCTGTGTATAAGATGGTAAGGATGTCTGTACATGTATGTTTTCCTAATTTTGGCTAAGCTTGTGCCTGATGCTTGGTATACACAATTGTGTGTGTGTATATGTGTGTCTCTGTGTGTTTTCAGATAGGTAATTACAGTTTAAGACTTTAATGTTGGGGAGCGCCTGGGTGGCTCAGTGGGTTAAGCCGCTGCCTTTGGCTCAGGTCATGATCTCAGGGTCCTGGGATCGAGTCCCACATCGGGCTCTCTGCTCAGCAGGGAGCTTGCTTCCTCCTCTCTCTCTGCCTGCCTCTTTGCCTACTTGTGTTCTCTCTCTGTCAAATAAATAAATAAAATCTTAAAAAAAAAAAAAAAAAAGACTTTAATGTTGGGGACAGATGACCTGGATTCAAATTCTGGCTCTGTTACTGACTACTTTTATGAATTTAGGCACTGTCATCTGTGTGTCTCTGTTTCCTATGTAAAAGGCAAACACTAACTTCACATGCTGTTTGGTGAATTAAAAGAGATAATCCATAGAACCTAAAGAGAAAAATGCCTAGCACATAGGAAAAACCATTAAGGCCCGTTGTTGTTACTCTTGAGAAAGTAAGAAAAAATAATACAGATGGTTCTGTGTATCTCTGCTAAGCAGGATGTGTTGCACCCTTTACAGAAATTACCTATTACCCACCTGGACAGCCTCAGACAATGTAAGCAGTGGTGGCAAGGTTCCCTCCTACAATGGAAAGATGATTTTGGAAATGCTAAGGATACCCATCTGTGGGAGATTAGGCATCAAGAAGAGTAGGACATGTGCCTGAATTTTGCCTTCTTACTTATAACCAATTTCACACCAGGGACAAAGACAAAGAAAGATCAGACGGCTGCCAGGTCACATCCCCTCCAGCTCCGGGCTGGGCTGTGGCTCTGGGGATGGCCTGTATTTCCATCTGCTGACACAATGGTCACTGACGACACTGTAGGTGAGCAGGTACCAACACAAAGGTTCAGTTAGAAAAGGCTGCGGAACCCCTGACACGGGGGCAGTTGTTTGTGAGAAGACAAAGACGAAGAAAAGGATGGGCTATGGGAAGAGACACTCTGGAAATCTGACATCATACTGAAGATCTCCTGGGAGTCACCGGGCTCGCAGCACACACCATGATGTGCACAGAACATTCAAAAAAATCAAGGTTTTCAAAAAGGGCTTCATCCAGGAGGCTCAGGGTAAAGGTTGAATGCTTTCTGGAGCAAAAGCCCCACAAACACAATCTGTGTCTACAGGCTCCTGAGTTCAGCTTCTTCCCATTAGTCTGTAGAGTTGGATCGTAATCACTTATTTACTGGGTTTATAGGATACTGGCTCTGGACACCCCTGACATCTGTACAGCACCAACAGATCTCCAGTCCCTTCAAAGAAACAGAGCGCACCAAGGGACCTCTCCTCCCACACAACCAGGCAATGAAGTTTTCTGTAGATTTACTGAGTACACAGTGTTCTTGTTCCTTTGCTGGACTCACACTAATAACTGACCACAGGAAGCTGCAGGGCCCTGGCCTCAAAGAAGCTCAGATACAGCTCGTGATGCCGGTTAGCTGGCAGGGGGTGGGGACATGCTGAAAGCCAGGTTCTCATTTTCTGCAGGAGTTCATGCAGACTCGTGAATATTAGAAACATTAAAGCTGGAGAAAAATGAATAAACAGCTGATACGAGGTCATTGATCATTATTGTAAGTTATTTGTCTAAAGCGGATTTTGGTTCACAACATTCCCTTTTTTCTTTCCTCTTGACAAACACAGTGTGAATGAAAGGTAAAGGGAATCAAACATTTAATCAATCATCCAGGGGCCAGGGCTGAATTGCTTTCTGTTATACATTTGCTGCCAAGTTCACTGAATCAGGTTTGTTTTCAATTATTTGTAATACGGTTTCCCAGAAGAATTTATAATAGGCTGTTTAGGCACTGCTCCCTTTGCTATTAATGACAAAAATACAACTGTTTCTCCTTAACAAAAAAAAAAAAAAAAGGAGTTAAATTGGGAAAATTGTTATAAATGTTGCTGCTGGGCTTAAGAGTGTTTGGGTTTGTTTTCATTCTAAGCTGGCTCCAATGAGTAATGGCAAGAAGATGGTTTCATTTCTTCTTCCCTTTTGCTATGTTTATTTCCACAATAAGAAGCTAACAATCCCTTTTGAAGATAGTTTATAATAATGACATCTATACAATGTTAACAATAAGTGTATGTCATGACTGTCCATGTTGCCTTTTGTTGTTGTAACACTGTGAATGTGGTTCCTTGGAAAAGAAGGTAGAATGTAACTCCAGTGAATATTTATGGGTCAGAGCACAAAGGTTTCAATCTCTCCACGTCTCACTCATCTCAGACTTTCCTGCCCTTCATCTTTTCCTGAGGCCTCCCATATCCTACCACTTTCAGCATCCGGGCCATTTCTCAGTATCTTTAAGTCTGATAAGTTGTGAATTAAAGCCATAGACACATTAATAGGAGACGTCATTCCTTATTAAAGGTCTGGCTATGGCAGCACCATTGGAAACACAGTTAGAAGATCTAAATTCCTATTTATATGAATTCACAAGGGGCTGATTACCTCGTGGAAAGAGGATGTATAGACTTCTATTTCCAATCATCTCACTCTGTAGCACAGGGCCAGAGACCACAATGGTCATGTGCCAAAGCCCACCTTTATTCACAGTGTACTAGATTATACCCCTAGAAAGCTGGTTTTGAAAAATCTTGACCTATGACTAGTGTTAGTATGGAATGGATTTCTTTGTAAGTTCTTCTGAAAATCTGATCAATATTCTGTCCCTTCTCTAACTTCATTTCTGATAATTCACCTTCTTTTCTATTTTTTGCCTTTTCTTCTTAGTATAACTATACATGATTTAATGTATCTCATGACCTTCTATCCTCCAGTAATGTTTTTGGTCTTAAAATACTCCTTCATCTTACTGCTACATCTATATCCCTCTTTCTTTAAAATTCTTTTACTGAGTCTCTAAAGTATTTTTTAAATAAAAATTCAACTTATTCTCAATTCTAATTCACCAGGTGTTGTATACACCTGACTTTCTTCTCTCCCATTTTTTAATTCCTATTTCCTTCCAGTGGTATATTTAACAAACAACATGATACTGACAAAGCAAAAGGAAAAAATTCTCTTAAGACATAAACATCATATCAAGTTACACAATAATAGAGAAATACATATATGCCACCAAAAATCTTATTTCTTTTTCAAGGAAAAATGCAAATACATATGTGGGTCAACAAATTAGTGAGCAATTCAAAAATAAGCATCCCAGAATTTATAACTCCAACTGAGTATTGTTCCTTCTCAAAATGATTATTCTGCAGTACACTACTTATAGCAATATTGCTTTATCTCTAGCCATTTTAATACTCCTCATATTTTTCATTATTCCTGAGAATTGCCTTAAGTGGTAAGAGGAAGACTATTTCAAAAACAAAGATCACTGAGGGAAAGGAAAATAGGTCACAGAAATTAAAATAATAAAAATAGAAAATGCAAGCTGGAAATAGAATAAGGTATAGCTACAGAGCCTGCCCACGTACTTCCTCTACCACCCAGAATTCCAGGACTCCTGTCAGCTGCAATATACTTTAGGATCAACCACAGAGAAGTATTAGGAAATATTAAAGATTTGGGAAAGGAACTGGGGACCAGAGATAGTTTACTTGAGAAATCCTTTCACTCATAAAATCAAATCCTTGCAGCCCACTGAAGACAAATAATCATACACTATGGACAGGATTTTACTATGTCAATGTCACTTACGAGAAAAGATTTAGAGTTAAAATGCAAACAAACCTGGGGAAAATATGAAAATACTTGAAACCTAAGTCTAATTAATAATCTTGCCTGCTGTTGTTTTCAGTCATTAATAGAATTAAAATACAACTGGTGAAATCAATTTCAACACATTATCATTTCAGTGCAAAATCTCAAATTTATAAAGTAATACACCCTATCTTTACACACCACTGAATGGATTATGTTAATAAATTGTGTTTCTTTTTAACTCCAGAAGCAGAACAATTATGGGTCATCTAAAATGTCCTTCCAGCTTGCAGAATAGGTTGTGTTTGGTTTTCAATGAACATCTGTTTGACAAATTGAAATGCTAATTATGATTTATCATTTCTATGACATCAAACATCAACATAATAATAAACATTGATGACTGACTGTTTTTTTTTTTTTAAGTTTCACCCAGAGGTTTGGCAACCCATAAGATATCACCTTAGTTTTACATAAAAATAAAGTGTTTCTGGAGTTCTGGCATGTATAGTAGGAGGCAAGGGATATGAATGAAGCGGTGGGTACTTCATTTTCTTTTCAATATGTAAAATTCAATTAGCAAGGCTTTTATAATATCATAAATGAAGTTATATGTCCATTAAGACCCATAAAACAGTATACAGTCCTTTGTTTGCTTTTGCTTGATATATACCAGAGCTTGGCCTTCTCTTCACCCTACCTGGAAAACCCTGGTCAAGTTCTTGATGGGTCTGAAGCCCCTTCTCCTATAATTGTTTATCATTATTTTTTCTTTCTCTTAGGAAGCAAATGGAATTAGCAAATAGTCAGTTGCCTATTATATAAATCACATCAAGTTCTGAGCGAACATTTCCTGGAAAATTATTTCCACATCCGGCATCAAAGAGAATCTGTAACACTTGCAAAGTTCTCACAAGAATATCTATCCAAAACTGTGTGTTTGCTCTTTGATGTGACTAGTTTTACCTCATCCGTCTGACCTCTCCAGGGTCAAGTGCCCCTGGACTCAGTCCTAGGAGTATTTCTCTTCTTGTACTTCCTGGGTGATCTCATGCAGTCTCAGGGCTCTAAATTCCCAAATTCATATCTTTAAGCAGTATTTCTCATCTGAGCTCTAGGATACTATTTATGGTCTCTTCAACCTTAGTGTAATGTCTAACAGACATTTTCAGCTTAATCTCATTTAAGCATAACTCTTTTTCCTCCCCTTCAAAACTTGCTACACCCACAGTCTTCCCCAATTCACTGCATGGCAACTTAATCCTTCCAGCTGCTGAGACGAAAAATGGCCAACTCATCCTTTACTCATTCGCTCACATGGCATGGAAAATCCATCAGCAAATCCTTCTGGCAGATGCTGTTGGTCAGGAAATCCTATTGGCTGTACTTCTAAAATAGATCTTCTCTACAGACACCTCTCACCTTCGCTAAGTGCTACAAAGCCCTCTTAACCATGATCCTGCTTCCACCCTCCCCTCCTACCCTCAAACATCAGCCCAAGGCAGCTGAGAGAGGGAGGGAAGGCAGGCAATGGGAAATGACTGTTGATGGATATGGGGTTTCTTTTGGGGATGTCCAAAAAGTTCTAAAATTGGATCATGATGATGGTTGCACAATTCCATGAATATACTAAATGCTACTGAACCATATACTTTAGATTTCTGAATTTTGTGGTATATGAAGTATGTCTTAATAAAGCTATTTTTTAAATATTTTACTTGACAGAGAGAGTGTGTTCAAGAGAGAGTAAAGGCGAGGGTGGGGGGAGGCCAGGGGAAGAGAGAGAAGCAGACTCCCCCTGAGCAGGGAACCCTATGTGGAGTTCGATCACAGGACCCAAGGATCATGACCTAAGCTGAAGCCAGACACTTAATCAATTGAGCCACCCAGGTGCCTCAAAGCTATTTAAAAAAAAAAAAAAAAAAGACTAGGAAGGGTCAGAAATATTACCTGATTTTCAAGATAACAAATCAGCCTGACATAATTTTATGGCTACTGGCAAAACATATGACACTCTTATAACAGGGTCAAATGACTGTATTCCTCACTTCACAGGATTAGTATATTTGGTATGGGAGGTTCAGAGACTCCCTCCTGCAGAGACATAAATCAAGGATCCAGGATCCGTGGATATGTGCACTCCAGGGGGTTGTGTTACAGATGAGGAAACTCTGGTGTAAAGAAATCTTTTACTTTCCACAGAAAGCACATGTGTCCCCCCTCCACACACTCCAGGGGAGATACCATCTGTATCTTCCAAGACTATATGCAAACCCGAGCTTTGATTCACAGGGAGACACTAACTTCACTTGCTAAGGCAGTTCACTTGATAAATAATAGCCTTGAAATGATAGTCCAGAACAAAGATGATCAGTGCCTCTGGTTTCAAAATTCATAACCACTGGCCGAGCTTTGTCATCTGACAATCAGGTCTGCCATCTGACAGTTCAGGCCTAAGCTTTTGGATCTTGACCAGGAACCAAAATGTAACTATTATTTCAAGAAACATCACATGAATTAGATGGCTTTAAGCTGCAATATTTTTTAAATATGGCACTTCTATGCTGATTTTATTGTTCAGGTTTATCTCATTTAATTGTAAGTATCGAGAACATATTACTGTTCTTCATGTTTGCAGATGAGGAAACAGGCTCAGAGAGGTTAGTGAACTTGCCCATGAGCAAACAGGTAGAAAGCGACAGAGCCCAGAATTCAAGACCCACAGTAAATGCATGTGGTGGGGCTATGTGGGGAAGTTGGACTATACCAACCCGGGTCGGGGAATGAATGTGCTACAGACACCCACTCAGCACAGCCAGCAAACCCGGAGAGCATTCAATCTTCATAAAAATACAAGTTACAAATGCTCACATAAGCACCATTTGGAAAAAATCTGGTGGTAAACTTTATATATAATCCTATTTCCCAGTGTTCTGTCTAGTGCTGTAGAGCCTCCCACAGATTTCCAAAGGCATGAAGCAAAGAATAGTATGAAGGCATTCTGGGTTCTATTTCCCTGAATTTTCACCTTGGGCCGCAAGAATTAATAAGGCTGTGTTTAGGATAATGAGCACATTTACACACTGAAGCTCCCCAGAAAGAAATCCAGAAACTCAGAAGTCTACATTGGTGCAGGAGCATTTGACAAATGGAATAAATTCTGATATAAGATTTTTCCAAAAATCCTATTTTGAATGTTGGTTGCACAAATGTGATTAGAAAAAAAAGATTCCCTTCAATATTCGATTAATCATTTTAAAATGATCAGTTGATAGGATGAAAGATCTATATAGAGGGAAGCCTAAAGTTTCTGTAGGATATTTACCTACATAAATTAAATAAATATCCAAAATCACATTCTGTCTACCTCTCTATCCTCAAGAATCTCTGTATAAGAGTCATCTTTGTTACAGTAAGGTTAGATTGAAAATTGAGTTTTTTTAAAATGTTTGAGGATTTCTGAACACAGTTTTGCTAATTGTAAGTTTTAGTTTTAAAACAACATTTAGTGATCTTTTCTCACAAAATTTTCAGGGCTGTTATTGCAATAAACATCCTCATAATGAGTAATAATCACAAATGTGTTTTTTTCATGTTGGTTTAAGCAGTGAAGCAGCAAATAAGATACCTTTCCTTTATGTCCACTGAAGCGATTACCTCAGGAAAGATTTGAGATTTTAGGCAACTCATAAATCTTTAATAGCTCAATGCCTCAGAAAATTGACTTTGGTTAGTTTTAATTATAACTTCAAAATATATTATTTACAATTTGCTGCTGCCTTATAATTTCTTTGTTCCATGGCCTTTTCCGAAGTTTGCAGAGGCTCCAATACAATTTTCTTAAAACCCATTTATAACGGTATTAGAGGTTCTAATCTTATCTCAAGAGTCACTAACAAGATGGTTTTATTTTTTCTAAAGTATATAGTTTCCGGCTTTGAGGTTACTTGTTAGCACTTCCTTCCAGAGTCCAGCTTTTACCTCCATGTATCATGGGGTTCAGCTAGTTCTTATGTGCAAACTTCAGGGAAATCTTTGGAGCGGCAAGCACGTCACTGAAAACCCAATGATATCACTAGATATAATTGGAAGAGAAAGTTGTTAACACATAGGAGTGACTCATGCTAAATTAAACTAACAAATTAAGTAAAAAAATGCATTGTAAACAACAGCATCAAGGGGGTTTGTAATAAAAATCAAAAGCGTTATTTGCAAAAGATTCTGAGGTCTTCAAAAAAGGAGTAAATATTTTTCTTACTAGATTGGTAAATCTCCCAATTTAACAGCCTCCTAGACAAACTTCCCCAAAAGGGAACAAGCATAGTGAAGAGGGTGATTCATGTGTTTTTATAAGTGCTCTGCAAGTAATTATTTCTGAAAACACATCCCAGGCCCACCATCATGGTGAGGGACAATGGGGAAGGCGGTCTTTGTCTTGCACTTAGCGGGGGCCTCTAGTATTCCCACCCACAATTGCCACACCAGACATTGTGTGCAATTTTGCTTCAGATATTGTTAATCATTTCAGTATTCAAAAAGTCTTCTAGAAAAGTCCCCCTGAAGGAGCACACCGATTTATGTGGTTTAAAAAAAAAAAATCCTTGCAATTTAGAAACAAATTTTTATTAAAGGCAATAAGGAAGTGGCATGAGAAGACATTAGGCACCTTTGTATTCTAGAATGCTCACTTCTACTTTTCCTGTGTAGTTTGCCTGTGTTCTAAGTCACAGCAAATGCAATAGCAAAAGACTCCGGAGGATAATAATTTCCTGGAAGATTTCCCAACCCAACTGGAACAGATAGACTGGAAAGCTTTAGAAGGATCACTTGACGGAGGATAAATAAGCCTTTAAACAAAATAGCTCTGAAGACAGAAGTGAAGTCACCTGTAAAGAAGGTTCTGACTTCTAAGCACAAATAGATCATATCTAAAGTCAAATGCTTTGTAACATATTAATTATTAACTTTTAGTAAACATTGTAAAACTATTTCACTTTTTAGATTTTTTAATCTAAAATCCCATACATTTTTATTTATACAGTAATTGCACATTTTTACTCACTTTGATTCTCCTAAAATCCTGTAAGTTCAAAAATTCATTAGTCCAATTGTGTCAATTTTTATGCATGGCAATATTCCGTGCAGCAAAGCTTACTTGTTTTATTTCGTTTGAATCTGACTTTCTCTTTTTTTTCTTTTTGAATAATAACTATTAAAATTTTACAAATGATTACATTGTGAATCCTCACTGTGTTCAGAAATCCTCAAACATTTTTAAAAAACTCAATTTTCAATCTAACCTTACTGTATCAAAGATGACTCTTATACAGAGATTCTTGAGGATAGAGAGGTAGACAGAATGTGATTTTGGATATTTATTTAATTTCTTTTGTTTTGTTTGTTTGTTTGTTTTCCTTGAATGCACCAAAATATACATCTGAGAGACTGAGGCTTGGAACATCCTGAAATCTGCTCTGACAACTTTAAAAAAATGTTCTCAACATATTTGTTTTCCTTATGAATGTGACAGTTTCTGGTTATAAATAAAACTTGTTTATGACATTAGTATATAGATACTGGAAATTATATTTTAAATATGTATATGTCCTTTGACCTAAGATTCATCTTACCAGACTTAGTTGCAGAAATATTCATGGGAGAACATAAACATGTTTATACAAGAGGTCCATTATAGAATTGCCTATAATCATGAAAAGCTAGAAATAGCTTAAGAGGCCAAGAGTGAGGATATGATTAGATAAATTCTAGGACACCCACATTTCAGTGAAGTAGCACATGACAATTAAAATAAAAACAATGTAAATCTACTAATACCGAAGTGGGGGAAAATACCGCAACATCATAAATACTATGTATAGGATAATTCTATTTGTGAGAAAAATCAGACTACATAATACACTTCTATACACTTTCTCATACATGCACTAAAAATAATACCTAGAAGAAAAGATACACACCAAACTATTAGTAGTCGTCAGCAGTGGAAAGAACAGAGGGAGAAAAAGGACTCTTGTCTTCCATTTTGGCCTACTCATCATGGTGCAATTCTCCTCATATAATTACTTTATATAATTTTATACCATTTCTTTCTTAAGTGTTATTCAAAAATATTAAAACAAAACTTTAAGTGTTTATAAGACTTTTTGTTCCCTTAAGAAATTTCAACTGGGTCGCTCACTCTTACACATTGTCCATTAGGAGCAACGACCCATCAGCATTACTACCGGTCCTGGCTTCACTTCCATTCTTGAGGGACATGGTTAAAAACAATAAGGTACTCCTCATGGCTTTCAAAAGTTTCTTCTTAGCTTTTTACTCTTAGAGAGATTTTGACCCTATCTACTCTTGAATATATTCCAGTCTATTAAAGTTTCCTCAAAGACTGAATGAGAGTAGTTAAGAACAGATTTATAACAGACAAAATTCCAACTTGAAATGCCATGAAATTGGCCTATAGATAAGCTACTTGTCTTTTTAATTGAACTAAAATAACTCGGTACAGCTTGTACATTAATTGGATGCATGTCTTTCACCCACGGCAAGTATGTGTGAACACTGGGCATCTGTAGACTGCTTTAGAATCCACTGGGGTATGCACTTACAGTATTTTATTTGGCATCACAACAAAGTTGGGGGTGGGGGACAGAGAGAGCAAGAATTTTAAACCAAGTTACAGGTTAAAAAAACCAAGTCTCTAAGAAGGTATATTCAAAGTAGAACCTAGGAAGTCGAAGAGAATATGAGAGGTAGAGTGGGGAATTAAACCCTGATTTCATCCATTTGTCTATTCCAATGCCCTCTCCCGTAGACCACAACCAGTTCCATAAAATGAGCTCTATTTTCCCATCTGATTCCATGCGAAAGGTTAATCCATTCATTCACCTACTTC
Organism: Mustela lutreola; assembly: GCF_030435805.1. Taxonomy (NCBI): domain Eukaryota; kingdom Metazoa; phylum Chordata; class Mammalia; order Carnivora; family Mustelidae; genus Mustela; species Mustela lutreola. The sequence goes on from NC_081295.1 coordinate 72,026,779, forward strand.
AAATGATTTATTACTATCTTCACTTTAGCCTGCTCATCACAATACAATTTCCTCACAATCGGATACTTGGCAGGAAGTCACACTGATGTTCTTTAATGGTTAAAGCAAGCAGATTTTAGTTACTGCTCCTGTTATCATTGTTCATGTCCTTCTGTACTCCATGAAACTGTGTAAAGTATCCATTCTGCAGAGTCCACAAGCTGATATAAATTCATAGGCAAGTTGAGGGTAAGTTCATGCCTATGGCTGAGTGTTCAGGCTGTGCTTTTAAAATTTTGGCTTTGCCATTTATTACTATATAATCTTGAGCAAAGTAATACTGCTCATCGGTTTCCTTATTCATAAAACAGGAACACTGATAATATATCCTACATGTATTTGTTGTGAAAGTTTGATGGGCTAAGAGAATCAAAGCACTTAGAATGGTATCAGGCATGTGGCAAGTGATCATTAAATGTTAGCTATTGTTACTTAAAATGAATGTTGGGTAAAATGTTCGAACGACAGGTCTCCCAACAATGCACTTCTGCATGGCGATGAGCTAGCTCTTCATTTGGTTAGAAATACATTCTCTATGGTAATCACCTGGAAGACTACACAGCAACAAGGAATACTGATGCTTAAGTCCCTGTAAGTAATTCAGTCCTGTGGATTTGCCTTTGCATTGACATTTGAGAGGGACATCAAGATGGACAAACTACCCATCCATCCTCCAGGCTCCTTCCTGAGTTATATTATCACAAAGTTATGGAATTAAATCATATTATCTTAGTTGCTAAGAGACTCAGATCATCATTGAGTGAAAATTTTAAGTTTATATCCTTAGTTTTCTTATGTGGTAGAAATAAACAAGTGATATTATTCTCTGTGCTAGTTTTATCCTTGAAAATCTTGTACTTTTTGCTATCTGAAGTTTTTACATACGGATTTCATTAAAATTTTCTCTGAGAATTCTCTGCCAAGAAAATGTCTGTTCTGCAAATTTGGATGCTCTCTTTTGTTAGACAAGGAAACTACATAATTTAACATTTTCCTTTTTTTGTCCTAATTGTCTAAAAATTCCAAATTAAATTAAGAGTTAAACTACAGTAACTTAATCCAGATGAGCAGTAAATATGCATTTCTCTTTAATTTGCTGTTCAGTTAAATTTTCATTTTTGTCAGTTTTACATATTTTCTTATGTATGCCACCTTGATCATTTTCCTGGGAATAAGTGGAGGCAAAAGGGGATATTTCTTGTATAAATAACAGTAATAAATTCATTTACTTTAACATCTCTTCATTCATTCATTCTTTCACATAGTATTATCTAGTACTATTGAATACCAACCCTGCTAAGTATTGGGGAAAGAGAAAAGAATGAGACGATCTACAAACCCTCAATTTCTTTAAGAACACAGGAAAGTATATACTTAAGAAAATTGTTGGGTTTTCAGATTCAATATGTGAAATCCATGTTATTAAAATCATTTCTCTGAAACTGTTAACTCATGTTGCCTTGAAAAATGCCTAATCTGTGAATGTAAAATGAAGTTAATTTTTTAAACAAAAATATCAAAAGTTGTAAAATTATGTAAATGAAAAACCCTTTGCATTAATTGCATCAGTTCTACACATATCCCAACAACATGCAAGAGATTCTGGAACTGTTCAAAGCTGTATTCAGAACCTTCAGTATATTCCTCTAACTAAATATTACAAATTTTATTTTTGAAGGTGAATAACTTGGGGGTGGGGGATAAAACCAAGTCATTTAGCCTCTTCCAAGAAGAGTTTCACAACATTTGGAACATTTCACTTATGGCAATGAACTCTTCTATTCCCGCCACAACAAGAGCTGAAACTTATAGATACTATTTTAAATGTTTGTGAATTCCAAAGGCTTGAACAGTCAAGTTTCTTCACACACACACTTCACAGTCTTTGCTAGAGAAGCTCACAAAGGAAGTTTTCTCTGGCTTCCACTACAATGTCTTTAGCCAGCTTGAGTCCTTCGTCTCCTTCCGCTCAAAGAGTAAGTTTTTTAAAAGACAAGATTCAGCTGCAGCTCTGAAAAGCCTTATACAAATCACCAAAGTGCCAGTCACATAATAAAAGCCTTAGAAAGTCAGGAAAAGAAGTTGCATTCTGTCCATAACACATTAAAATAAATGATAGTAAGAGTTGCCATTTATTAAGTCCTACCTTGAGCCAGATATTTGATGTAAATTGTTTCATTAGTATGACCTATGTTGGAAGGCATGTATTTATACTTCTCCATTTTGAGATCTAGTAACTAATTTCAAAGATTTTGCCCAAGGTTACACAGCCACTGACTAACAGTCCAACAGTTCCAAAGCAGGCCTGACTTCCAAGGTCCATGCACTCAACTCCACCACCTGTTACCATTCAAAATTCTTCCCTCCATGCCGATCTCCACCACTTCTGCCATGGGAAAAGCTGGTAGGAAAGAGAACAGACTGGCAGGACTTTGTATTAAACATGCTTTGTGTTTCCTCAGGAATTTTAGAGGCTGTTACACTCACTTAACCATGTCTCTTTGAAATGAATAAACAGCAGCTGGGGAAAATACATTTCTTACAGAAGTATTCTATATGCATCAGACAAATAAAAAAAATCTCAATTCCAGATGTTAACATAAAATTATCCAGATGCTACCAAATGACCCTCTAGGACACCAGAGGCAAAAGAAAATCAAACTGGAGATTAATTTCAAAAGAGAAATCAAAGTGGAGACACCAATTTGGTTTTGTTCGTTGTTATAAGGACAGTGGTTCTCTCACTGTTTTTTGCAAAGTGATCTCTTAAATGATGGACTGGGGATACAAAATTGTTTCTTGATTTGAGTAATGAATTCACAGAATTTGAGATAAGATTTTGTTCCCCCCTGTAGCATTTTGCTTATGTGTTATTTTGAATTGAAACAGTATGTATCTCTTAGGTATCCCAAGAGATGAGAGGGACTAAATAAAAATTATTATGGTGCATATACATTTTGTCATTCATGTTCTTACATGAATATTTACATTTGAATCCAAAAAAACTGACTGCCTTTTTGTCCTTGATTTTCCTGAGGGTTCGCTGTCGCCCCAGCATATGCATAAATGACACATGAAAAGACCTACGAAACGCTAAGTGTTACCTTTCTGTCACGAATTTGAAGGCTAGCTGGCTGATTCATCGGGATAGTCATACTAGGTAATTCAAGTCCCACTTTCTACTCCCAGGCAAGAATGATCTGATTTGGCTATAGGCATGGAAGACTTTACACATATGTTTAAGGGATGGAAGCTGAGGAGTAGAGAAATGCAAAAAGAAGTCAGTCACTGTCCCCTCCCTCAAGGGACTCAATACCTAGCTTTTAGCAATGCCTAGTAAACAGCATCCTTCAGCCACATGATAATCTATGAAAAGGCAGTAGGAAAAATTCTGTGTCAAATGACTGCATATAGGATATAGAAATACTTTCTGAAAGCAAATACAGACAACCTCCTTTAGCTAATCTTCATTCTTGTTATCATATTCTAAAACATACAAGCAAATGGTATTTGTATTCCTATCTCTAGAAACATCCTATTGTAGTTTTCCTTTAGGGAATTATATGAGCTATAATCATGTCACTGGGAAGCAACAAGAATGTCACTGAGGCTTCCGTCTTTGCTTGTTCTTTAACCTTGCAGTCTTCCAACGGGATGACTTGTTTACTTCTCTTTCTGCAGCTGGGAGTTCTGGACGGAGTCGTAGTGATGTGATTTTTCAAAATAATCCCAAGTCCTTGTTCCACAACAGAATATCAAAGTATTGTTTAGTTTGGCACAGATTCTACTGATTGTTCTTGACCTAATTGCTTTGTATCTTTTCAACCTTGATTTGCATTTATCTTGTGCTTTACAGTTCCCTCTCCCATATATATACACACATACATATACACATATGTGTGTGTGAATATATATATATAGATAGATAGATATCTCCTTTTTGTCATTATTTGATGTTTCCAATTTTGAAACCTTAAGGGCCTAAAGATACTATTTCTTTTATTATTGTAAAAGAAATTTTAGTATCACCAGAGGCACTGACATTAGCTCCTCTCTATAGTTTACCTTTGTTTCCTCTTTAAATAAAAATTTCATTGGGCTGAAAAATTATCTGTGCTATTTTTAGAAATGAAAGTTAGGCACCAACTGTGCAATTTTTCCAGAATTAGGGATAAAATGCCCAGAATCATCTCTCCTCTCAGTCCTAATATAGGGCCTTAACGAGGGCAGGGCTGAGGGTGATTGCAATCTGGGGCTCCCCACCCTGGGGAGCTTAGAAGATACTAGTGAGCCTTGACAAATTTCAGCTGCATGGCTCTGTGGGTAAGAAAATGGGTCTACACACATTATGTTGTCCAGGACACCATTTGTCCTCATTTTGCTACTGTCCTAATTAATGATTTAGCTTCCAGAGAACATCATTTGCAATCCACTGTCCAACTTGAGATACCCTTTCTGTGGTCACAGAGAGGTGCTTTTATCTGTTGCTTGCCTATTTTTAACATCATCCACATAAGTAGTTCAGCCTTGTTAGCAAGCATCAGCTACTTAATGGAATGAACTAGTTGAGACTAGGTCCCAGCACCCAGACAACATAATGTAACTGCTGACAAAATGGGTTACTTTGCTCTTGGCTTTTCTTTCTATAGTTCTGCCCCTTCTCTCTTTTCCATCAGTTCTCTAATGCTTTCATCTAGTCATTGTCTCAAGGAAAATGTGTATGTTTTTTTTTGTTTTTTGTTTTTTTTTTAGCAATGGAACCCATATTCTACCAGGTAGCCCACTCCATCTGTGATGGTAATATAGAAACAAGTATTACCCCGTGCTTGTCCTGGGGAATTCTTACAAAGCTACCTCAATAGAAAGACTGACCAAAACACTAGGAAAAAATAAAGGACTACACATTGCAACTCTAGTAACAGGTTCCTTATGCTACAAAGTAAATCTCCCATGACATGAGACTTGTCAGAAGAGAGTATTAAAAAACAAGATATGTCTTACAAACTATAGCAAAGACAAAAACAAACCAAAAAACCAAAATACTTTTATTCCTTGTGCTGATAAACACCCTTATTTATTTATTTATTAATTTTAACAAGCACTTAGTCATAAAGATCATACAGGGAGGAATTCTGTTCCCCTAAAAGCTGTTGCTGTGAAATGTTTCTGCAAGGCAGGTGTTTGAGTCTTTTCCTAAGTGTAGTTTAAAATTGAATTTTCTTGGGTGGCTCAGTTGGTTAAGCACTAGGCTGTCAATTTCAACACAGGTCATGATCCGTGGAGCCTGCTTAAGATTCTCTCTCTCTCTCTCTCTGCCCTCTCCTTTCACCCCCCCCAAAATAAATAAAATGAAATTGAATTTTCTCATTCTGAAACTGTTTTATAGCTCTGTACAGATAGCCTCTCTACTCAACCTATTCAGATATGCAGTAACTAAATAACTAAAAAAATCATGGTGAATCAAGCAACTGTTTTGAACACAATGGGTATCCCATCACTTGCTTTCACATTTCCTGTGTGGCAACCTTCACATTCCCCAACCAGGTCCCTGCCATTTTCTTACTCTCTCAATAGCTCTCTGTCCCTGTCTCTTCCTTCCTCCCTCTTTTAAATCCATCCCCAGTAACCAAGGCTTTTCTCTCATAGACATGCCTTTACAACCTTGTCCAAGACGTTAAGATGTTTTCCCTGATTTATTAATCTATCTTATCCCTCCCAAATATAATGTCCTTTGTCCCCTGCACCTGAGATAGGTGGTGCTACACAGGTGGTGCTCAGTGTTTGTTAAGGGGGGGGGGGGGAAGCTAAATCCAGAGCACTACTGATTGGTTACATAAACTCATAACATTTCTTTGTAATACCAAGTCATTTGGTGGTTGAACTGAAACTGTATTCCAGCCATATTTTTGATGTGCTATCTTTTTAGTAATGCATTTACTTAGGAGTGATTAATGTGTGAGCCACTGTATCACAGCTAATTCAACACCGGAGTTTATCTTATTATAAGATAAATGGAATGAGCATAACAAATCATAAGAAGGAAGAACACAATGTTTTTCATCCACTGATAGAACAAATGTAAAGATAAGAAATAGCAAAATTAAATCATTACTTTGATTTTTCTCTTCAAAAAAAAAAAAAAAAACCAATAAAAGATCTTCCCCCCTTAACATAATTTTCACCAATAGTCTTGCAATAAGGTAATTCATCCTGAACAAAATAGTGAATAACTGCTATAAACTGGATGTCAAGTTTAAAAATATTTGAAATGTGGTTTCACTCATATGCAGAATATAAGAAATAGTGCAGAGAACCATAGGGGAAGGGACAGAAAACTGAATGAGAAGAAATCAGGGAGGAAGACAAACCATGAGAGAACCTTGATTCTGGGAAACAAGCTGAGAGTTGCTGGAGGAGAGGGGAGTGAGGGGATGGGGTAACTGGATGGTGGGCATTAAGGAGAGCACGTGATATGATGAGCACTGGGTATATATGCAACTGACGAATCACTGAACACTACATCTGAAACTAATGGTGTAGTATGTGTTGGCTAATTGAATTTAAATTAAAAAAATACTTGAAATGCCTCTAAGAAAGTGGCAGCTAGCACTTCTAATACAACTACTGTCTACCCATCTGATAATGCAGCACATATAAGGGTACTGGAATGTACAGATGTAAAAACACAGACATGTGCATATATGCTGTACACTCTAGGAGCCAAAACAACTCGGTTCCCAAACTTCTTACTTGTAACTAATATACCTTCAACTTCCACATAGTTCTCCATGGCTCCTAGATAATGCCTGATTATTCATATGAAAATGCTATTTGCTATTCTCCCCTCCACCAAAATTTAAGAAACAAACATAGGATGACCCATTTTTAGCTTAATATTCCCCATATCGCTAACAAAGTAAGGAAAAATCTTCAAAAAACAATTAGTATAAATTTTATACTTATAAACTTTAATTTCGCTGAAGAGACTCAATTTCCCTTTAATGCTTTTGCTAAAATAATGTGTACAGGTGAGGTTATGCTGAGGACAATTTAAACTTCTGCAAATATTTCTACTCATGCTTTGGCCTATATTAGTTTAAGCCATATGAAACTGCATATTTATTGTCTAAAAATAATCAAATATTGGCAATTCCACATAGCTCAACCTAATAGTAGGCTTGGTTTTAGAAGGCACTTATCTGTTGAATAAGAAAATAAATAATTCTTACTGAAGGAAGCTGAAGAGCAAATTTACACAAGGGGAATATAATTTTCTAACTTGTAATCTTGCCAAGGTTACCATTCTCCTTTGCAAAATGAGTATCACAGGACTTTTGCTACCCATGATTAGAATTTAAATTGCATGTCTTATGTGAGTCCCAGGTAGCAAAATTCAGCAAAGTTATTCATTTACATATTTTCAATGAAAATACATATTTGGCTGCAGTCAGTCTGCCATGATACAAAATAGTACACATCCTCAGGCTAGAATGCTTTGTAGATTTTCCTCCTGTTTTTATTTCACAGCAGGGGACCTGATAAAGCAGCTCCTGGTATCTATTTAGGTTTGCTTGTAAAGTGCAATCATAACCATTCCACTCCTGGGTTATTTGTCTCAAGGACTTTTGATGATGGCTCTAGCGTAGAAATAGTTTCGGAGCTTATTCTATTAGCTTCAATATCCTTTGTTGGATTTTCAAGTATACTTCTGCAATAAAGATAATAATAGATTATCTTTCCCATGTGAGAGTGATTTTCTGATATACCCTTAGATTCTTCTCAGTAAAGATGGGGGATGGCACTTAATTATCTACAGTGTCACACAGCCCTTCTGACCAATGGCAAATACATATTTAGAAGATGTCTTATTGGACCCCAGGGTTCAGTTTAGGAAATGAAGTGATTATGAGATTTGCCACCAGAAGATTTGAACTGGACCTGGACCAGAGATTAATGTTGAACATTCACCACTATACCACCATAAACAAGTTATTTAACCTCCACCTGCAAAATGAGAATAAAACAATACTTGGCTTCAAGCGTCCTCAAGGCTTTGGTGAAGGTGAGATGGCAGAGTGTTTGACACATGCTTTGTAATCAATGAAGTACTATATACAAAATTATTACAGTCAACATTGCTTGTAACAGTAATAATAGTTAACCCACTAATCCTCTTCCTTTCCATGGAGGTTACATTTTAACTGAAAAACTCAGCCCCTATGACATCATCAAATCGATCATGACCTGCTATTCCACCACGGAATGTTTGCTCAGGACTTCACTCCTGGTTTTAAAAGACACAGATGAGTTTCAGTGCTCTTAAGTGCTTCCTCTAAAGTCCAGCACATTTAATAGTTATTTTTCCCTCTTTTGGTACACAATAAATATTATTCCTACTACATAATTTTATAATCTCAATATGCCTCAGAAATGAGGCTCAAATAACTGACAACATTTATAATTTTCAGCTCAGAGAACTTTAACATAGGTGTTTCCTATGATAAGTTGCAATTAATATAACAAGTGGAACTTGGTTCACCCAGCTTTTCTATAATGTGCTACCATAATTAAATACTCATGCACTTATATCTCCATAATATTTACATGGAATAAAATAACTAGTACATGTATAGGCTATAAGTTCTGTATAATATTAAATCTTATTCCATCCTTTGCGAATTTCCTTACATGATAATGATTTTAGCACTGACCAAAAATGGAGTGTATGAAAATACTGTTTTTCATACAAAAAATATGACTTGTCTAAAATATAAGGTGATCAAAACTAACAAAGTTGATTTTTTGTTTTTTAAAGATTTTATTTATTTATTTGTCAGAGAAATAGGGCACAGGCAGGCAGAGTGGCAGGCAGAGGCAGGGGGAGAAGCAGGCTCCCTGCTGAGCAAGGAGCCCGATGTGGGACTCGATCCCAGGACGCTGGGATCATGACCTGAGCCGAAGGCAGCGGCTTAACCGACTGAGCCACCCAGGCATCCCAAAACTAACAAAGTTTTAGAAATGTCCACCTAACTAACTAAGCCACCCAGGCATCCCAAAACTAACAAAGTTTTAGAAATGTCCACCTAACTAACTAAGCCACCCAGGCATCCCGAAACTAACAAAGTTTTGAAATGTCCAAAAGACTAAGAGGTTAGCTAATTTAAGGTTTTTTCTAACAATGAGATACATAATGTCAATTAAGTTCAGATAGGATTTACCTAACTGATAATAAAAGTAACAGTTTTAAAGAATTATCATGAATCAAAATAAAAGAAGAACAAAAATTTTTGAAAGTTTTGATGAACCCAAAAAATAATTCACCTGGTCTTTTCCTTAATATTTTTAATACAATTACCTGTATGATGGGGAATTGCTGTATCTCTGCCAAATGTAATATTTGAAACAATTATCTATACTTTGGTGAAATGAATTGCTTCAAAGTTATTTAAAACCCTGTTTTCTATTACCTCTTTTATAATGTGGATGAAATTGGTAACTATTTTCAAAAAAAAAATAATTCTATTATTGATGTTAATAGTCAATTTTAAAGGCTTCAGAAAAGGATTACTGTATTAGGATATTTGAGAATTTTATTTTAAAAAGTAACTTATTATGATGGATCTCAAGTCTATCTAGTATAGCACTGTGAATTTTCTTACAGAAATGGAAAAATAAGTAAAAGTTTCTTATATTCAGAGGGCTTTTGATGGGGCATTAAAGCATGTGACTGAAAACAAACACCTGTATGATGCTTGAAATACTCTGTTGTTTGTGAGAGTAACGCACTGTTATGAGCTATTTGTGTCTCATATGTTAAAACCCTAACCCTAATGTGACAGCATTTGGAGATAGGGCCTTTGGAGGATAGTTAGGTCATCAGGGGTGGAGCTCTCATAATGTAGGATTAGTGCCTTTCTTTATAAGAAGAGACACTAAAAAGCTTCTTTCTCTGGCTTCTCTAGCAAGTGAGGAAATTGGAGGTGAGTTCTCAGCAGGACTCAAACATCCTGGCACCTTGATCTTGAACTTCTTATCCCCAGAATTGAAAAATGTTTGCTGTTTAAGCCACCCGGTCTATGGTGTTTTTGTTATAGCAGCCTGAACTAAGACACCCATGTACAATCAGTGAATTATGTCCCTAAGATACTCTGGTGAGTATCTTACCTTACCTATTTGTCACTGACCTATTTAATATAGGGTAGTCTCTGGGACACAGTCTAGAACACTTAGTCTATAACCACACCTGGAAGCAAGTTATATGAAATAGCTAATGCCATCATGTATAGAAATTATAATTAATATTTTTTTTCTAAAACTGTCTTAATATAGTTTCTATTAGGTCTCCTGAAATGTGATTCTTATTGAAATCAAACCAGATATGTTTTGAGGATTCTTCTCTTAGTAAAACCTGTACCATCTTCCTTATGTGTTTAAAATATTTATTCACTATTTAGAGATTTCATACAGTAAAATTTTAGAGTAACTTGTCTTAAGATCCTGGAGAATTTTCACAGTCATGTGTATAAATTTATAGTATTATCTTGAGAAGTTCTATTGGTCACTGGGTCTTCTGTATTGCTATCAGTATTTTGAGGTTCAGCTTTAAAGGGAAACTCTAAGTTCTAGAGGAACTCCTTTCAGACAGCTAAAAGGGCTACTAACGATCTAAACTGGGGGATAAGAGATACAAGGCCCCTCTTAGTGTAGTTTCCCTTATTGTAGTCTGTATGATCTCACTTCCTGTGGGCCATGTGAACACAATGTACCAAAACAACTAAATGAAGACACCCAGAATAGTATTTAAATAATAGAAGTACAAAATAAGCTCAAAATAACCTCAAAATAAAATGATCAAAAATAATGTAAAATACTTTGAAGTATAGTTACAGGAATGCCTGGGTGGCTCAGTTGGTTAAGTATCTGCCTTTGGCTCAGGTCATGATCCCAGGGTCCTGGAATCCAGTCCTGCATCAGGCTCCCTGCTGAGGGAGCCTGTTGCTCCCTTTGCCTGTGCTCCCTGAGCTTGTGCTCTCTCTCTCTCTCTCTCTCTGTGAAATAAGTAAACAAAATCTTTTAAAAAATTAAGAAGTTACAAATAAAATATAAACTACAATAAAACTGATGAAATTATTTTAAAAAGTTACTTGAGGTATAAAAGCCAGATTTAAAAAAAAATGAAAAACAAGAAAAGAATTCTGACAAGTATATAATACAATTGGAACCCATCAAATTTTTTTTTAAAGATTTTATTTATTTATTTGACAGAGAGAGAGAGAGAAAGAGAGGGAGAGAGAGAGAAAATACTAGGCAGAGGGATAGCGAGAGAAGCAGGCTCCCTGCAGAGCAAGGAGCCAGATGTGCAGCTCAATCCCAGGACTTCAGGATCATCACCTGAGCCGAAGGTAGCTGCTTAACCAAGTGAGCCACCCAGATGCCCCGGAAACCATCAAATTCTAAAAACAATAATTACAGGTGTAGGGGTGTGTGTGTGTGTGTGTATAAGAGATAATATAAAAGAAATTTTACTGGAATAAAGTTTAAAAAAGAAAAACAATATATGATAAATGTAAATATACCAAGATAAAACTCTTAAAACTAGAAATTAAAAATCATTAAAATGGTTAAAAAATTAAGCAAGATTAAAAAAAGATTACAAAACTAAGAATGCAAATTTCAAAAAAGTCTACTCTTTAAAGTAAGTTACTATCAAAAAGATAAAAAGGAGAGTGCAGAATTTTTTTATAACATAAAATATTAAAAGATTAAATCCCTCCAAACTAAAATCAAGGCAGCAGCCCAATCCCAGGTCTGTGCAAACTCATGTAGAGAGAAGCAGAGTCTGCTAGGAGGTGGCCTCTTGGGTTTGCAGTGCCCAGATTTGCCAAGAAAACCCCAGACACAGAAGAAAATTTTTGTTCTTGTGCCTTTCTTGTTCTCAGAGGATACACTGGATTCAAATCATAGCTCCAAAAATTACTAGCTTGGAAGCCTAGGAGAATTATTTGACTTCTCTATACCACATTTCCCTCAACTATAAAATGAGATAAGTATTAGCACATATGAATTTTTACTTATAAACCCTTGGAGTTTACTTGGAGTAGTGCCTGCCATAAAACAAGCGTGCGATCAATGTTAGCTATTTTTATCATAAGCTCCCAGGCCCCTGACTAACCCATGTCAGCACCTGAGACCTTCATCTATTCTTCTGTCTCTTTCAACTCCAGCAAGCTCATGGATATTGCACTGCTTATTCTTTCATTCCTGTTTAGTTACCAACCCCTGCCCACAGTGCTGATCATACAAAACAGCAGAGGAGGGCTCTGCTACTTCCATGCACCCTAGTCTTAATCCAGCTAAGCCAGCTCAGACACATCACAACCAGGGATGAGCTTAAGCCAGTATTAATGGTTGAAGGAGAGAACTTGGACTCATAATCTGCAGACAAAGGAGGCAGTACCATAAAGGACCTACTTTGATCTTTACTATATCAGGGGAACTGGCTGGGACACACTGGATACTCACTGTCTGAGCGCCATGTTTAATCAATGGCAAAGCTGTATCTGAAAGCCAAATCTAGTGAATACCCTAAAAGACAACAAGCTGTACTTTAGCACCTTCTACTACAACCCTGTGTTACCGAACCTAGCTTAACAGAAGGATAAATTTCTTCTGTTTATTCATTTTAACACATCTTGATATATTCTCTTCCATAACACTGATATAACTTGCCATGAAGTATTGGTGTTACCTCCTCAAGATTCCATTCTTGCTTGCTTTCTCTGGCCTTCATGATTTTCAATAATAGTGTATTAACTTGACAAGGAATTACTAATACCTTCTAAGCACAACACTTCTAGGGGAGACTATAAACTGATCAACAGGAAGAACACAGTTGTCTCAATTTAATCTTTATTACAAAGGTCTGTTTTTTAAATGAATTATGAACTTTATGTGTGTGTAATTGCAAAATATTTCAAGTACTCTGTGTATTCTAACTAGAGTTGAAACTTGCTGTTTTGGAAGATGCCAGGTGAACCTCACTGTAATAAGGTACTTTCTCATGTTGTTCAAGATACTAACTGGCATCATGTTGGTCAATACAAGAATTATTTTTAGAGAAAGGGAGTCTGAAACCCTAAATAAGTACTTCCCTAAATTTCTATTCATAACAAATTAGTGGTATCTGGATGCTTTTCCAAAAAGAAACAACTCTAAGGATAATTGTGAAAGGCTTGTTTCTCATTTTCACAAAAACTGAGTCAGACAATCATGCTATAGTCTCAACAATACTACATCAAAGAAAGATCTCAGAAACAGTTTTAAGTACGTGATTGAGTTCATTTCTTCATCCTCCAATATTTGCAGTTCTAAGAACCACCATAATGTCAGGTGATGAAAAGAGGAAGAAAAATATTCTGTCTGTGTATATAAAATTCTGTCACATAGGAAATCAGAATTGTATCAAAGCTCTACATATAGTTTACAGGGGAAAAAAAAGTGTCTTGAAGAAATAATGATGGTTTCTCAGGGATTTTTATGTAAGCCTGCCATGTTTCAAAAGCAGAATCAAAGTTAATCTAAGTTCCATTTGAGTTGCAGTCCAGAAGACTGGTAAGGAGAGGAAATCATATGTAAATAACTTTTCCTCTGTATGAGGAAATTGAAGCAAAAATTACTATGGTAACCATGCATATTCAGTTAGCAGTCTACTGACAACCCCAAGAAATTAAAAGGAATAATCCCAGCTAGAGAAAGGGGAGAATCTCATAGAAAAGAAAATAATTTATGATGATTTTAATCCTAGGTCTCCTAAAGTAGTGCCCTATCCTTGTCAATAGTAGTTATGTGATTCTCCTCTTTCAGCCACTTCTTCAGCCATCCACAACCTAACTAGCTCAAATTTTATTTACCCACCTCGAACCCACCCAGAGACTCAGTCAGGCAAAGCCAATCATGTTTCCTGAAAGAAAAACACAAGTCTCTTTCGTTAGAAGTATTGCAGCTAGAATGACTGATACTATTTCCATAAATAGCTGATGATCAGTTCTTCTCCAAGGTTTGGGAAGGCTGGAAATAGCTGAACAATAATAAGTGAGGAGGAAGAACACCAAAATCACCAGGACTACTTGTTTAAAAAATACCTACAGTTTCTTAAACCCTTCCCAAATCTACTGAATTATAAAGCCTGAACCAAGAAATAGCTCTTGCAAATGTCCCCCGTGATGATGTCCAAGTAAAGCCAAGGTTGGGGGGAACAAGTGCTGCAAGCGTGGTCTTTAGCAGTGTCTCTAAGTGGTGGTTCTTATTAACAGGTCTCAAAAGCAACAGTGAATAGCTCTTGATGGAATTGACTCCCTCTTGCACTCCTGGAGAGGTATACCTATGTAGATGTTCCCACCAAAGTTTTTCTCTTTGGCCTCAAAGTAATGGAGTAATGGAGGGCCCCTGGAGTCTGTTGCTTCATACCTTACAACTCCTATTAGGAAGCGCAGGATCATTCTCAAAACAAGGCAAGGCACTGCCTTCTAAGCCCTCTCTTGGCTTTACTGATAAACAATTTTTCTAAAATAAAAATCCTTAAAGGCTTTTGCTCAAAGCCTTCTGTTTATAGTTTGGGTAACAATATACTGGGTCAAATTAGTATACCTCCATTGTCCTCTATTATCTCTCTTTTGGCAGGCCCTGAGACTTGATCATCTCATAGCTCAGAGTGAACTCTTCTCCCTCTGGGTTCAAGCCCAGGATGCTAGACAGCAGGACTAATCTCTTCTTTGGAAGTAGTTGAATCTAGTTGTCTAGGGGACAGAATATATGCCCTAAAGCATCCTTCTGGTGAATCCACATGATCAACATTTTTTTATCTCTTTCAGGAAATGTGAAGTAGAGGACAGAGAAGGGACTGAGCCAGAGAGTGGAGGGAAAGAGTGGGGGTTGCTGGAAAAACAAATCAAGTCAAAGAAATAAGCAGAGACGATGTTGCTAAAATTCAAGAGATCAGAAGGAAAAGTCAAATAGTTTCTAATAATGACATGGACAAAGAGCAGTATTAAAGTATAGATACAGAAGAAGCTGAAGTTGAGGGCTATGATACTCAAAGATATTATTAAAGGATTTTAATAGACCAATGAAGAATTTACCTAAGGTACTATTCAGGTCTCAAATGATGGACTTTTCATCTGTAGTATAATATTCTAAAATTTTCTAAACATTTTGACACATCCCCAAAATTCTACAGACAAGTAACAATGTAATAAGCCTTAGACTCCACAGATTTGATATTTGTTATAGGAAACTATTTTCTATAAATATTCTATACCTATAACATAAACATTATTACTTAATTAGTGTGATAAAATTGAGATATGTTTATTTTATAATGCCTTGTTTCATGGGTGGGTCTTAAAAATACTTTGTTCTTACTTCTCTTATTCTCTGACTTAAATTTATATTTAAAGGGTACTGTGAAGGACTGGAAGCAAATGATCACCAATACTTAATCAAAAAAATGTATTTCCAGTCATAGCGAATATTTAGACACTAATAAAAAAAATCTACCTAAAAGCACAATAAGACTGGGGCACCTGGATGGCTCAGTTAGTTAAGTGTCTTGTTCTTGATTTTGGCTCAGGTCATGATTTCAAAGGACCTGAGACTGAGCCCTGCATCATGTTCCTCACTGGGCATGGAGATGCTTAAGATGCTCTCTCTCCCTCTGCCCCTCCCCACCTTTCTCTTTCAAAAAGACAAAACAAAAAAACAAAAACAAAACAAAACAAAATCACAGTAAGACTCATAAGTCAATAAAAAGGAAATAGACAAAGGATGTACAAATAAAAAGAAAGAGGCATGATACAGTGAAAAAGCTGTTTCACCTCTGTGATATTCTTCCCCAGAAGCCAAGTTTAATCATGAGAAAACATGAGAGAATGCAAAATGAATAATACGTCAGAAAACACTTGACCAGTCTTCTTAAAAATGATAGGGATGGGATCAGGAGGGAGACAAACCATAAAAGACTCTTAATCTCATAAAACAACTGAGGGTTGCTGGGTGGGTAGGGGAGTAGGGAGAGGGTGGTTAGGTTATGGACACTGGGGAGGGTATGTGCAATGGTGAGTGTTGTGAAATGTGTAAGCCTGATGATTCACAGACCTGTACCCCTGGGGCAAATAATACATTACATGCTAATAAAAATAATTTTTATAAAAAGTGATAGGGGAACATAAGGGAAGATTAGGAAATTTTCATATATCAGGGGAGAATAAGAAGATACAATGACTAAATTCAGCTGGATATCCCAAACTGGATCCCAGAAAACAAAAAAGACACTAATGATAACATGAATGAAATCATGTATCAGTGTATCAAGGTAATGTATCAATTTTAATTTCTTGGTTTTGACAGATACATGGTAGCTTTGTAAGGCATGAACATTTGTGGAGCAGGGTAAAGTAGACATGGGGATTCTCTACACTCCTCTTACATTTATGTAAATCTAAAATGATTCCAAAATATTTGTTTAAAAAACGCGTATGAGACTATGTTTCTTTTTATGGTAGAGTCTGTAATTAGGGTTAATACACCCAATGATAACAGCTAGACCAAGTGAAGAAAAATGTCAAAACATTGACTTAAAGTCATTAGGGAGTTATCAAGAGGGTACAAAATCACCTTTTCAATATCAAGAAGAAAGACGTCTAAAGAGGTAATTGGCATATTGTGACAGCTTCTATCTGGTGGGCATTTCCCTGTCTAGAAGCCATGGCTGAGAGAGTAAGCAGCATTTTGTCGGCCTTAGTGTACTAGAAAGACAGGACTTGTATGGGTGGGACTTTGGTAAATCCCACATACTTTGGTTTAGACTCCAAAAACAGGAAGCCTTAAGTAAATTGGAATTAAAGCAGCTGTTACAGGGTTACAGCACAGCTTTGAATCATCTATGTCCTAGGAATTTTACTCACTAAAACTGTATTTTTTTACATTTTTTATTTAAATTCAATTTAATTAACTTATAGTGTATGATTAGTTTCAGAAGTAGAATTTAGTGATTCATTAGCTGCATATAACACCCAGTGCTCATTATATCAAGTCCATCCTTAATGTCCATCACCCACTTAGCCCATCCCCCACCCACCTCCCCTCCAGCAACTCTCAGTGTGTTCCCCAGACTTAAAAGTCTCTTATGGTTTGTCTCCTTCCCTGATTCTGACTAATTTTTCCTTCCCTTCCCTTATGTTCATCTGTTTTATTTCTTAAATTCCACACGTAAGTAAAATCATCTGATATTTATTAAGGTCATCTGTACTGCCATTGCCTGGCAGAAGCATCAGAAAATCCTCACAATATCTTAGGCCTCAAATTATTTCTACATATACATTTTAAAATATACCTTCTGTTATGCAAAAATAATCAGAAACTTGAGGATGTAAGAATCATAAAAAAAAAAAATCAGATCAGATAACATACATTCACAGAGGCCAGATATTAGAATTATCAAATAAAAACTCTTAAATAATTGTCACTTTATGCTCAATGAGATAAAGATAGAATACTAAAAGTGTAAATATAGTCTTGTTAAATATATATAAATATATAATACTTCAATATAAAACTAGATGCTAAACTATTTGAAAATGAAACAAAGATAAATTCTAGGGGCACCTAGGTGGCTCAGCGGATTAAGCCGCTGCCTTTGGCTCAGGTCATGATCCCAGAGTCCTGGGATCAAGCCCCATATCAGGCTCTCTGCTCAGTAGGGAGCCTGCTTCCTCCTCTCTCTGCCTGCCTCTCTGCCTACTTGTAATCTCTGTCTGTCAAATAAATAAATAAAATCTTAAAAAAAAAAAAAAAAAAGATAAATTCTATGGGGCACCTGCGTTGGCTCAGTTGTTAAGCTTCTGTCTTTGGCTCAGGTCATGATCCCACGGTCCTGGGATTGAGCCCCTCATACCCCACACCGGGTCCCCTGCTCAGCAGGAAGCCTGCTTCTTGCTCTCCCACTCCCCCTGCTTGTATTTCCTCTCTTGCTGCCTCTCTTTCTGTCAAATAAATAAATAAAAATCTGAAAAATAAACAAAACAAAACAAACAAAAAGATAAATCCTGGAACTGATAAATGTAATAAATGAAATTAAGAATCTCATTAATAGTTTTAATACCAAATTTATATAGCTAAAGAGAGAATTAGTGAACTGGAAATAAACCAGATATTTAGAAAATATCTAAAATGAAGAACAAAGGCCAAAAGGATGAGTGCATACAAAAGACAATGTAAGATATACAGTGAGAAGTTCCAAATTACTAACTGTATTTATAGAGGGGACAGAATGGAAAGGAAAAGTATTTGGAGAGTTAATGGTTGAATTATATCCTGAGCTAATAAAAGATGTAACTTTGCAAATATACCAACCAAATAAATCTTAATGCAGTTATAAAAAGGTATCTATATCTGTGCTGCTCAAAACTTTGTACAAGGAAGGAAATGTTCTATTTTGCATAATTCAGTGTGGTAGCTGCTAGTCACATCAGGCTATTGAGCACCTGACATGTGGTTGTGCAACTGAGGACCTGAGTTTTTATTTTATTTGAGTTAATGAAATCTAAATTAAATAACTCCACATGGCTAGTGACTATTGTATTGGGAAGTGCATATATGGAGCATCATAATAAAACTACTGAAAAACAAAGATAAAAATCTTTAAAGTAATCAAAGAAAACAGAAAATAGATAATTATGCAACAGCTAACTTTTCTAATATTAACAATGGGAACCAGAGAATGACCAAATGTGCTACAAGAGAAAAAGCTGCAACCCTACGATTCTATACCTAATAAAAATATCCATCAACATTGGAGGTAAACTCTGTTATATGCCTAGTTTAACCCGTACTCCATTTTGAAAATAAATTTGCATACTGGCCTTCAAATTGTGAGATACCAGAAATTGTTTCTGGCTTACCTATATTCTAGGAAGTGATCTTCCCCTGGCTCACCTGGGGGATTTTGTCACTCTCTGTAAATATTTCTGCTGTAGGATTTATAAGTGTGTGTGTATACACACACACACACACACACATACATATATATTTTGCATTTACAAATTTTGTAATTTGTATGTTTGCTTTTCTTACTTGAGTATGACTTCACTTCTCTGGGAAGTTTTGAACATAAGCACTAATAATTATATTTCAGGTTCAGGTGGTATCTAAAAAGCATCATTTTGCAAGGAAAAGTTAATAATAGTAAGATTTATTTCACAGTCACTGATCTGGGAAATATTGGAGGCCAACATCCAAAAATTTTAGAATATTTCCACATGCTATATTGTAGATGATTTCCAAAACCATATTAAATACACAAAGATGTCGTAGGACAATTTATATATTAAACTAATTCATGTATTAAAGAAATCCAGTCTCAGAAAGATTAAGTGACCAGCCTGAGATCCAACAAAAACTAGATGTAAGACCAGAACCCAGTTTTCTAATCTCATATGTGTTCTTCTATATTGTGAATTAGTCCAAATCAGAATTAGGACTCTTTCTACTTGTCCTGGATCCAGCATCTCTATCTCCTCTAACCTCATGAGTTTATCAATTACCAACTTAAAAAAAAAAAAAGAAAAAAGAAATCAACTTCCAGTCTTTCTAGAGTATGTAAGAAACATCAATCTGGAAGGTCAGGGGGCCTAGATACCTGGATTCTTATCTCAGTTTTTTTATCAGTGAGCTGGAAGAATATATCTCACCTACCTTCCCTGGATCCATTTATTCCAAAAAATAACATATTTCACAGAGGAAGCTGTATATATTGAGGCAGGTATTTTAGGAGAGGTCTGAATTTAATTCTTACTCTTAAATACTACCACTGCATTTTAAATATTTTGAATTACTTTCTTTTCCTAAAATCCACATTCTTATGAGAAAGAAATAGACTTAAATGTCATGGAGAAATTTGAGTAACTTGTTCCTAATAGCCACCATTGCCAAGTGGTTTCTAGTGAGTGTCTAGAAGTGAAAACAATATAGCCAGCTAAGCAAACAATGTATTTGTTCCATGTTGCAGGCTGACATGGTCTAAAGGATGGAGAACCACCATCAATGTAGGGAGAGCATGCTTTGGGGATATGCATGTAAACTTGTAGATTATATATCCATGTAGGTACATTTTATATTGTTTAGCCAATTCTTGAATTGGACCATTTTTTCAAGGTAAAAAAAATAGCTTTATAAATATTAGATAATTATTAGTTCTGGTAAGCACTAGATCCGGGGGAAAAATAATAAAAATTCAACTCAAATATATTATCTCTGCACTTCCTCCCTACTCCCATATACTCAGGCCAATCTGGCCAGGACCCGGATGCCTCTGGGCACAAAGCAGGTTGAACAGCTGTTTGACTCACTGCATTTGACTCCTTGTCATTTGGCAGATTGAAATTTCTGCTGAGAGCACCATTTGGAATTTTTCTTTCCCGAAACTGATATTTTTGAACATGGAATTTGAAATACAGTGAGGCACTAGTATACATTCATAGAATAATAGTGCCAAAAGGGAGTGTGATCAATTTATGTCAAAAATCTAACTTTTCTGTAAAGTGTTGAAAAAGATAACCCTCGACTGGCTGACGTGGGCCTAATAGAATATGAATATGGGTTTATTGGAAATATGAATATAAAAAATGATACTAGCTTCCAGTGTATACGTGAGGAGCAACAACCAGATTTGAGCATAAATTGAGATGTATATAAGCATGTAGGACAAAAGTAGCCAGAGTACACCTATTAAAGGGAGACAAATTAGGGAAATACTAGGGAATCCAAGAGAATCACTAAGTCAAGTTTTAGGAATTTGAGAGGAGTAACTGACTCCTACTCCATGAACAATAATGGTTATTCTTCTCATTATTTAACTATAAAAATAGTTAATAGTTACAGAACATTTAGTACAGATCTGTCAACACTGTTGTACTGCTTCAAATGTAATAATTCATTTAATTTTCTTAATGATCATATGAAATAAGAGCTGTTATTATTTTTCCCAATTTCTAGGAGATGAAACTGAGGCACAGGGGATCACAGTCACTGGCTCAAGATCACACAGATGGTAACACGTGACGTCATGGTTTGAATAAATGTAAAATCTTAACTGAAGGGTCCGAGACACTACAGAGAAGCTGAACACTTTTGAATTAAGCATGTAATAAGAAGTCTGACCACAAACAAACAAACAACAGCCCAACTCTAGCCTTAAGTGATGAGAACCAAAAAACATGCAAAACCCAACAGAATTCCCTTTCATTTAGACCCTTCATATCAACTATATTTCTCCCTAAATTTCACCTCTTTTGTCCCCCTCTTGAGACCAGAGTACACACAGATCTAAGGCTTCTGTGAAAGTCTCGTCTTTATCCAATTATTAGTAATCTCACTGTCAAAAAAAGTCTCTTTATGTGAAATTAATCATTGACTTTCTTACTCAAACCCATTTCCACTTTTCTGAACTTGATTGGGTTTGGGAGACACATATTGCATGAAGGTAGTTAAAATTCCAATCACCTTGGGTTTTTCCTTTTTATTTAATAACTCATTTAAGCGTACTTCTGCTAAATCCTATTTTAAAATCTCCCTGACATTAATTACTAATATATTCACATCTTTCTGACAGGCCTACTTAAATGTACTTATGGTGAGTTTTCTCCTCTTACCTCTCCGTTTTCCAAGGGGTGTATCTTGGAATAAAAGGAAGTACAGATGACCTCATCGTCTTTGGCATAAGATGGTGGTCCAGTGCGGGGATAAATATTGTAGAGAGTTAGACACTCAGTGTCTGTCACAGCATGATATTGCCAGGGCTTATATTCAACATTATCAAGCGAGCGTTCCAAAATCCAGTTTCCAGGCCGGGGGGAGTTCGCTGCTTTCACAATCACATATGCAATCTGGAAGACCTGGGGAAAAGTGACGACAACAACAGGCAACTCTGAATTCCATAGGATTCTCACCATTTTTTAGCAAATAATAAGGCTTAATGCTACAGTAGATTTTATTTCAGATTTTATTCCATAACCCTATTATGTTCCCTGAAATGATTTTACTGTTGCATGTTCATGTTTAATACCTTTTGCTAAAACGAGATGTTTCATCTTGACAGCAATGGCTTTAAAGGAAATGGGTTAAGATTAGATTTTAGGTCTCTAACAAATCATTGACATCATTTCATCTGATTTTTAAAATTCCATTATAATCATGATCACCTAAAGCATTCATTACACACTAATTTATTCACCTTACTGTGTTAGAAAGTATAAAGTATGAGTTAGAAACTCCATGTGCAGATAAGTGAGAGTTTAGAAAATATATTCATTTATATCACCTAATCCTCAGAAAAGTACCATGTAGGTAGAATTAAGTGCTCTTATGAAGAAAAAAACCCCAAAAAACAAAAAACACAGAGCTTTAGAGGCACAGTCCTGTATTCAAATTGTAGTCTTAGCATTTATGTGACCTTGAACAGATGATTTTACTTTTCTAACATTAGCTTCCTTTTCTCCAAATTAAGATAAGTAATAAGTACAGTACTAAGTGAGATAATATGTGCAAAGTACCTGGCAAAGGACTTGTAAATACTCAACAAATGCCAACTATTCTACAACCCCCAAAAGAAAAAATAATGGAGAAGAAATTTTAAGATCTGCAGACAACAGATTGAAACTAGACCATATTAAGTGAAGGTTGATTACACTTTCTGTACAAGAAGTAAATATGTATTTAAAAAAAAATAAAGAGAAAGACATGAAGTTACTATGTATCAACAGAGTGACAATTGAGTGGAATGTGCAAAATCCTTTGTTTTGAAATCTACTTAAATATGATGGCATAAAAAGTAAACATTCTAGATGCTTTGTGATAGTGCATAACCAATGTAGTCTGAAGGAATAATGCACAAACATTATCAAGTGACATTTATATGCAATGCCCTGGGTAGAAAGATAGATATAAACCAGTTTAAATTATAGCCCTACCATCCATGGGTTGATAATATATTGTAATGAAGAGACACATAAAAAGTACACTAATAATAAAGCAACATGATATGTTTTTGTTTATTAAGTACTATGAAATATGGGGTGCCTAAAAACATTAAGCTATGCATAATTAAAATCACTGGAATGGTTGAGTGGGAGGATGGACCCACTAAAATTTGACTAAAGGACCCACTGGACAACAGAGGGAATTGTGAAAGGAATGTTCTAGAAATAAACTTCAACTGCTTCATAGTTTTGACATGAGATCTTCATTAATTCATGTAGTCCATGGTCAACTCCATGGTCCATGGTCAACTCCAAGGGACCAAACTTTAAAATATGAAAAACCTGGTAGAGAAGGGGCAACACAAATAACTCTGATGCTGGGCTTTTGTGATCTTTACAGGAACACGAGCACAGGTGCACTGTGAGGGGAAACATGAACTATCAAATGATTGAAAATAGGGCTGGTATTGGCCTTTTAAGCACAGCTGTGGAAAAACTATTTATTAAAATTCTGAAGTAAAACTTCTGTACTTGTTGGTAATTCACTGTTGCCCAAGCCTCCCAAAAGCCTCCTCTCCTCTGAGCCCATCTTCTGAACCTCAGTATAGTGAGGAACCACCAAGACATCTGCTTGGATTGGTCGGGCTTTGATGGTTCTGTTTTATTGACCATCAGTCCAGGTGGAAAATATTATGAATTTATATTCACAAAGGAACACAGGTAAGTGTAAGTGCAAATAGACACACATATCTATGTATGTGTGTATGTGCTTTGATATTTTGGGGAAGAATATGCATGTACATGTTAAAGCTATTACCACCTCTGAGGTTTGAGAATAAGGACTCCAGGAGGAGGAGAGATTTGACTTTCCACCCAATATCTAGCTATATTAATGTATGAAAATATATCTCTTAGTTTTTGATACAGTTATTTTTAAAGATTTAATTTATTTATTTATTTGACAGAGAGAGAGAGAGAGAGCACAAGTAGGCAGAGAGGCAGGCAGAGAGACAGGGGGAAGCAGGCTCCCTGCTGAGCAGAGAGCCCGATGCGGGGCTCGATCCCAGGACCGTGAGATCATGACCTGAGCCAAAGGCAGAGGCTTAACCCACTAAGCTACCCAGGTGCTCCAATAAAGTTACTTTTAAAATAAAGAAAAATTAAAACCAAATTCTCTACCAGAGAAAGAACAAGAGTAGGAGTAAGATGGAACATAGTCTTTTCATCCTTATCCAAAATATTTGTTGTTTCTGCATTTTTTATTTTATTCATAAGGAATTATTTCTCTTAGACACTCCATATTCAACAACTGAAGTATGTGGAATCTTTTATATATAAATTCATTGAAGAACATACCAATTGGGTTAATCTGATATAACATGGAGATAGTTCTTTCTACCATAGACATAAAGCCCTGATCTCAATTTCTGGTAATCCTAAACTATTTGTGGCAAGGTTTGTAAAATGATTAAGAAAAAGAAGTACAACTTAATTGTGAGCTCCTAAAGAGCAGATATTATAGCTTTATATCTTTGAAGATGTTACAATCCTTACAATAACTCTTTTGAAACAGTGGGCATTTAATATTAATTACATTTAGTTGCATAATCAGTCTCTGCAACACATTACCATGCTACTTCTGTTAGTGTAACACATTTTTTCCTGTTATATCTTGATTCCCAGTCAACACCAGCATCTTTTCTCACTGGCAGGAACCAAGACATTGGGTGATGTTCATCATACTGTATGTCTCTATGAGCCGAGAAAATTACTTAAACTCTTTTACCCTTTGTTTCACAGTGTTTATTTTCCAACATCAAAACCATGGAAGACATAATAAGATGATGAAAACAAAACACTGCATGGTTTTTGGAAAAGAATCTATATAAATATTTTAAATTAGTGAGTTTCCATCCAGAAAATAAAAATTGCACAAAGGTATTTTTAATAGAATACAAAAAGAGAAGTAAAAAGGCATATTTAGGTATCAGAGGTACACAATATAAAAATAAATACACACTGAGGTAACTGATAAAGAACTTTGTCCAGAAAGCAGTTCAGCAAGCAAATATAGGAAGAGGCCAAATTTTCTTTGAGCTACAATGTGGATTTATGACTTCGGAACTTCTGTGGTGGCTCTGGAATAATAGATGAAATCCATGAAACAAAGTTATACTAGAAACCCCACAGATTCTCTCCATAATTCAATATAACAGCCAGCATTAAGTGACATGGAAAAGTGGGCACTACCGTAGAGAATATTAGAGAAGAGCCCCATTTCAAAACAATATCCCTCTTTCATTTATTTTCTATGGACTCTTTCACATTTCATGCAAAATTGATTAAATTAGTTGGCATGTAATATTTTGAATAAACTTTTTGAAATGTGGTAGACAGCATTATTGAAAACACAATGAATAGAAGTATTCTTTGAAGGCATAAGAGAATGCTGCATAAAATTTTAACAGTGATGTTCTAAGTACAACAAAATTTTAATGACTCTCATAGAATAATTCTCTCATGTACCTAAGTCACTTCTATTAACTATGTCTTGTGTTTTCATATAAAGACTCATCAAAAATCAGTAATTATAAAACCTTTTTTTCCAGATGAACAAAACCCTAATCTGTGCTGTACAACAAGGAAAGCAAATGCCTCATTATAAGAAGTACAAAAATGTTACGACAGCTGGGCTTTGATGAACCTTATATTGCAACACACAATACCCCAACATTTTTCTTTTTGTAGTGGGCATTTTTTTACAAACTTCATGCCTTAAAAAAATTCAAATAACTTTTGAAATAATATCAAATATTTGATATTTTACTGTAACAGAGTTAACCGCTTTTTATTTCATATTCCATTCATATGTCACCTAGCAAAATATCATGTAATTACTTTGCCGATGCAGCATTAAATTAGATGTCCCTTTTATCATGCACAGAGTATTAAGAACTTGATCTCATAGAGAAGAATTGGAGGACAAAATCTTTCTGAAGAATCCTTCAGTCCCAAACTAACAAGTCATATATGACCACCACATGTAGCAATGCTTTTTATAATCACGGCTGAGTAAGATGACATTGGAATAGCACTAGGGTAAAAGAGGAAACCTCGCAGACTGAAGTGAGCAATCTAGTAACTCTGGCTATCTCAAAATATCTGAGTATATCTGAGACTATCTGAATATCTCAGCTCACCTATAACCCACATGGATAAGTCTGACATGTACAACTAATCTCTAACACAGGAATTGTTAGGTCTGGATTTTTATTTTGAAAATTCTTTGCAATGACTCTCCGGAATCCACTGTATCCCAGCTGCTTTGTGTTCAGAAGAATCACAGATCTAGGAAAATGCTACCAAAAAGCACTACATTTCGTGAATTTTACTGAGACTTTTGAATGTCACTGGTATGCAGGTAAGAGAGCTAGGTCAAAGCATGGCTCCTTAATAATGTAACAAGGCCATAGAATTTCAGCTTCCTAGAGGCCTGATCCCCATGAAACCTATAAAAATATTAATACAGGTCCCTCTCCATGGAGGTTGACACTTCACCCTTCTAGTAGGACTTGACTAAATTACTCTCTTCCATTTTTTCTTTCCTAATCTCTCAAGAAGACAGCATGTGGTTATCTTACATCAGCTCACTGTTGCCCCCTGCCTCCCTCCCACATTGTTGTCTGTGTACTTCCTATAGCAGTTGTTCACTTAACAAAACTGCCTAATTTTGAGTAGGTTTTGCCATATTCTAGCATCTGCTCTTGCCAATGTTATGGATTTTAGCATTTCTAAATGGTGTGATGTCAACTTTAATATATTTTAAAAACTCATCTGTATTCTTAGTTCTACTAATGAGTCTGTCAGGTTCTCTCATTTATCTATACAGGTATATTGGCTTTCAGAAAGCATTGAGAGCTACACAATTTCAGAACCAGAAAAATCCTAAGAATCAGGTGTTTCCAGGCTTAGTATCCATTAGAATAATCTGGGAAGGTTTATAGATAGGAACACATGTCTCTGTGTTTGAGTGGATAAATGCAGTTCATATGACTTTCTGCTCTTTGACCTGAGACCTCAAAAGAGGTCTGATGTAGCCCTGGAGAAGACCACCCACAGAGGCTGGTATGAACAGAAGGGGTAAAAAAAAGTGGGGCTGAATCCAGGGAATTCATCAAAAGTTTGAGTACCATATAGGATTCACTCAAAAAACCCACTGTCATCATACGATGGGAAACCGAGTCCTTACTCTCCAGCAAAAACTTCTAGGCAATCACAGAGAAGTAGCTTATTATAATATTAAAAATGTTCTGAAGAGATTATTCTATAGATTTTGATAATACTATTACTAGACCTTGCTTAAATCAAATTCCAAAAAGCAAAGGTTTTAAGTGTTGCTCTAAACTTAAAGAAAAAAATTTAACCTAGAAATACCAGTAATTATTACTTTCTGGGTAAGTTTATGTCTCTTATAAATTTGCACAAACTTCACGAAACCTAGAGTAATGTGATGAAGTCCAGAAGGATGCCCCCCTGGCCTGCTTATACTTTCTTTGAGACAAATTCATTTACAGTCGTTTTACGTACTAAAATGATTTGTAATTGTCACTCAGTGGTCCTATAGAGCCTATTTATTCCACTCACCCTCCCACCCAGTGTATACTATAATTGCTGAGTGTCAAATTAATGAATTCTAGGTAAGCGAATGTGTAATTTCAACTTGGGGTAAGTGCTTCCGGCATCATGACAGAAACAGAAAGCCTGGGTACTCAACTGAAATAGGTTTTTAAATATACTAACATTAAACTTACATTTATTCATTTTAAAATGAATTACACTACCATTCTAAATTTCTAAGAAACAACAATCTAACTAAATGACTAAGAATAATCCTTTGAAGATAAAATGTTCAATTGTATGTTGAAATTGTTTTTAAAGGGGTTTTATTCAATGCTTAACCATTCGTGGGCAACTACTTGAAGGACTTCTCTTCCTCTTTCTCCAAAAAGGAAAACCTCAACTTTTAGCTCTGGAAAATAATGAGTTACTTTTTAGCTCTTACTAAATTTACATATAATTATTAAGAAATTTCTTTTTTTTTTCATTAAATACATTTTTTCTTTTCTCCCTAGAACTGGACAAGTTGATTTAAAGTTGACTTGGAAAAATTAATAAGCAAGAAAAGCCAAGAAAACCTGAGATGTAAGAGTACTAAACGGGGGGATATATTATTAAATGAGAAAAGCTATGTGGAGAAAATTGTAGTTATATAGGATACTGCTATTTACTAGGAAAGAATGACAAAACAAATGGAAAGACATTCTATGTTCATGGATTAGAAGAACAAATATTGTTAAAAGGTCCATACTATCCAAGGCAATCCACAGATTTAATGCAATCCCTACTTAAACATCAATAGCATTTTTCACAGAATTGAAATGAATAATCCTAAAATTTTCATGGAACCACAAACAACCCAGAGCCAAAGTAATCTTGAGAAAGAGCAGAACTGCAGGTATCATTATCCCAGATTTTAAGACATACTACAAAGCTATAGTAATTGAACCAGTATGTTAACAGCACAAAAATAGACATATAGATCAATAAATTAGAATGGAGAGCCCAAAATAAACCCACACACATATGGTCAATTAAACTAGGACACAGGAGGCAAAAATATACAAAGGGGGGAAAGTCTCTTCAACACATGGTACTGGGAAAACTGGACAGTCACATGCAAAACAATGAAACTGGACCACTTTCTTGTGTCACACACAAAACAAACAAACAAACAAACAAACAACAACAAAAAAAAGTATTAAAGACCTAAATCTGAGACCTGAAACCATAAAACTGCTAGAAGAAAACATAGGTAGTGATTTGTGATATCAGCTGCAGAAATATTTTTCTAGATAGGTCTCCCAAGGAAGGAAAAGAAAAGCAAAATTAAACAGTTGTGATTTCACAAACAAACAAACAAACAAAAAACCCCCCACAACTTTGGTCAGCAAAGAAACTATGAACAAAATAAAAAAGCAACCTACTGAATAGAAGATATTTGTAAATGATACATCCAGTAAGCGGTTAATATCCGAAATATATAAAGAATTTCTACAATTCAACACTAACCATAATAATAACGATACAATTTAAAATGGGCTAAAGACCTGATTAGATATTTTTCCAGACATACAGATGGCCAACAGACACTTGAAAAGATGCTCAACATCACTAATTCTCAGGGAAATATAAGTCAAAACAACAATGAAGTATCTCCTCACACCTATCAAAATGGCTAAAATCAAACACATGGGAAATAATAAATGGGGAGAATGTAGAGAAAAACACACCCTCATGCACTGGTGGTGAAAATGCAAATTAATATGTCACTGTGGAAAACAGTATGGAAATTCCTAAAAAATTAAATATAGAATTACCATATGATCTAGTAATACCACTACTGAGGATTTACCCAAAGAAAATGAAAACACTAATTCAAAAAGATCATTTGAAAATGAAAATACCATGTTTAATGCAGTGTTATTTACAATAGCCA
This sequence comes from Mustela lutreola, assembly GCF_030435805.1. Taxonomy (NCBI): domain Eukaryota; kingdom Metazoa; phylum Chordata; class Mammalia; order Carnivora; family Mustelidae; genus Mustela; species Mustela lutreola. Next base: position 72,056,404 of record NC_081295.1, read on the forward strand.
AGATATAAAAGGGACTCAAGAATCCATCCATTGATGAATGGATAAAGAAGCTCTCTCTCACATACACACACATACGCACACACTGGAGTATAATTCAGTCACAAAAAAATATGAGATCTTGCCATTTCCAACAACATGGGTGGAATTAGAGATGATAATGTTAATCCAAATAAGTCAGTCAAAAAAAAAAAAAAAGGAATGCCATGTGATTTCACTCATACATGGAAGTTAAGAAACAAAACAGACAAAGAAAATGAGACAAACAAACTGGTGGTTGCTAGAGGAGAGGTAAGAGGGGGATGTGTAAAATAGAGAAAGGTGATCAAAAGTACACTTATCTCGATGAGCACTGAGTAATGTGAAGAATTGCTGAATCACTATATTGTACACCTGGAACTAATGCAACACTGGATGTTCATTGTACTTCAGTTTTAAAAAGAAGAAAAAATTGCAAGGAAATAAAAACTAATGAGGTTATAGATTAAGAGAGCCCCTAGAGATGTACTGAATGCAGTATGTGACTTCACGCACACCCTAATTCGACCAAACAACTGTTAAAACAAACTTGGAAGTAACTGTGATGAATCTGAATACTGAAGGGATATTTGTCAGTATTAAAGTAGTAGTAATAGTGCTAAATTTTAGATGTGACAATGGTTTTATTTACAGAAGAGTTGCATCCTTCAGAGGTACATATTAAAATATTTATAGAGAGAATGATATATACGGAATTTGCTTCTAAAGAATCTGCAGGGCAGGATAGGATTCTTGTAGAATTGCCACAGGAAAGGCTATAGGTTAATTCTTACAGGTGGGTATCAGGTACACCTGGGTCTATGATATTCTTTCTTCTATAACGTTTTGGGAGTATGTTGGGAAATTTTAATAATCAGAATTTAAAATGTTATTATTGCATCATATTTTAATAAACAAATGATTATCTTCTACACAGTGGTTTTTAGCACTACCGGTAATTTAGTGCTTGTTCCTACTGAGCAAATCTTTAATGCGCTTTCTTTATTATCTTGATAAATGTGAACTCTGCTTTATACTGTGACTACACTACATCCTAAGCTCAATAAATATATCTTAATAATTCTTTCAAATTAATTATCAACTCTAAAGGGCATTAGAGGCCTAGAAGGAATCAAAATTTTAGTTCAGTCTTAAGAAAACTAGTAACATGAGTGAATGGAACCCAAATTGGAATGAATTAAGGTCCTCCCCCAGCTTATTAATGCCTTTACTACTTCATGCTTCATTAAGTTGATATCATTTTTAACAATGTTAGCTGCAGGTAAAACTCAGACAAGCATTTTCTTTCTCTTTAGCACTGCCCTTCACATCTCTTCTCTCCTCACATATTTTTCTCTTATCTGAAACAATCTATGGTTTCAAAGATTGACCTGCCTCCTGTGAACAAGCCATTGGCACAGCATCGCTTTCACACCAGCTACTGGTAAAAGAGCAGGTAGGCTGGGTCCCCCATCGAACATGACAGTCCTTTCAATGAAGCCATCACAGAGCACAATATTGGTGTGAATCACAGACAATAAGAAATGTGACAGTTTAAAGCTTGTCTTCTAAAAATTATTCACCCTTGAGAAATACCGAGCATTGCCTTTGTTTTTGTGCTTCTATAGTTAGCAGGGTGAGAAGAATCTACACATTCTCCAATTTATGACATTGCAGACATGAATGAATCACTCTAGTTCAAAGCATTTGGGGAATAATAGCAAAGATTTGTATTGATGAGAAGAGTTAGAAATATAACTTAGCAGTGTAGAATAACAAATCAAAGACAGAATAAAACTTTCTGATCTTGGTTCATGAATTCTTTCAACAGATCAGAGTCACTTAACACTTATTCAATTTTAGCTATTACAAATGAAATAGAAAGAACTATTCCCATGTTGATATACTGTCCCACTTTCTTACTTTTCTTTAGGGACTTTCTTAAGTGTAGTCTGTACCCTCTGTTGTTTATAACATTATTATCCCTTCTCTAGTTAACACCTGGCAGCCCACCTACTTTAATCATTTTCAGAAGAGTTACCAGAAACCTAGTTGAAAAATTCATGTTTTTTTTCTTTATCTTCATCTTCTTTGAAGTCTCTACAGTTTTTGACTTCTGTTCTCCCCCCTTGGCGAACTCTCTTTATCTCTGGGGGGAAAAAAAAGGTATTGACACTATTTATAATTTAGGGATCAAAAAAAAAATGTGTCCTAATACAGCTCTTCACCCAAAATGGAAAGTAAACAATAGGAGAGGGAGTGAAGACAGAAAGTGTTTTCAGAAGATAGCATGTCCTGAATTTCTCTCCAAACTCTGTATGGGTCTACCTGCTGTGGTTCTTTTTAATTCAAGTTTCCTTAACAAAAGAATGACCCCATGTTCTACTTCTTAAAAATCTTTTCCTTGGGGAAAGTTACATTTTATTTAAAGCCTAGCATTTGCAAGGCACTTCAGCATGCAGAACTTTGTTTCTGCGATCAAGAGCCCTACAAGATAGGTAGGAACAGATTAGGAAATTAAAATGAGAGGGTGTATAAATGCTGGGTGGCTCAGTCAGTTAAGTATCCACCTTTGGCTCAGGTCATGATCCTGGAGTCCCAGGATGGAGCCCCATGTTGGGCTCCCTGCTCAGCAGGGAGTCTGCTTCTTCCTCTCCCTCTCCTCCCCACCTGTGTTTTCTCTCTTGAGCTCACTCTCTCTCTCTTTCTCAAATAAATAAAGTCTCAAAAAAAAAAAAAAATGAGAGAGGGTATGTATCGTAGTGAGAATAATGACCCCTCAAAGATGTCCATATCTTAATTTCTAATGTGGAAAGAAAATACCTGCAAATATGATATAGTTAAAGACCTTGAGATGGCAATATAATCTGGATAATCTGACTGGGCCAAATGTAATCACAAGAGTCCTTAAAAATAGAAGAAGAAAGCAAAAGAGGTCAGAGTAATCGAACACGAGAAGGACTCAACCCATTTCTGCCTCTGCTGATGGCGGAAAGGACCATGAGTCAAGGAATGTAGGTGGCCTGTAGAAGCTGGAAAAATCAAGGAAATGATTTCTTCTCTGGAGCCTCCAGAAATCAATGCAACCCTATCCACACCTAGATTTTAACCTAGCAAGGGTTATTTCAGACTTCTAACCTATTAAATTATAAAATTAATATATTGGTGGTGTTTTAAGCACTCTATCTGTGGTAATCTGTTATGGCAGCTATGGGAAACCAAGTCACTAAGTAACTTGTTCTACTTCACATGATTAGGAAATTATAAAGCAAGTTTATAAATCCAGTTTGCCTGATTTGCTTTTTGCATAATACTTTCTATGTCTAAGAATATTTCAAGTAACTCATTTAATACAGATATTTCCCACAGCTCAACTTTTAATCTAGCTACATTCTCAAGTCCCATTTCAAAATATTTCAAAATAACAACTTACTATTTCTAATAACAATTTAATCTTGCTTTGTAAAGAAGAAATCTTGCTCTTGTTTTAAAACTAAGTTATACGTTGCTAATAGTAGAAACTACAGAACAGTTTATAAATGTCTTTTAATGCCTTACATGTAATAGACTCTCAGTTTTGAATCAATTGAACAGGCAATCAAAAATAGCATGCCAATTCTGAAATAATTCCAGGGACCTCTGCAGTGATTTCTGCAAGGACCTACAGGGTGAACCTACCTAACCATTTTATGACATTAGTATGTACAGATGACACACCCCTCATCACTGACAGAGAGGTGTGACAATATTAACAAGCAAACAATCTGAAAGAGATGTAGTGAAAAGAAGGGCCACCCCAATGTTTATAGCAGCAATGGCCACAGTCACCAAACTGTGGGAAGAACCAATATGTGCTTCAATGGACAAATGGATAAAGGAGATATAGTCCATATATACTATGGAGTATTATGCCTCCATCAGAAAGGATGAATACCCAACTTTTGTATCAACATGGACAGGACTGGAAGAGAGTATGCTGAGTGAAATAAGTTAAGCAGAGAGAGTCAATTATAATATGGTTTCACTTATTTGTGGAGCATAAGGAATAACATGGAGGGCATTGGGAGATGGAGAGCAGAAGTGAGTTGGGGGAAATCGGAGGGGGAGAAAAACCATGAGAGACCGTGGACTCTGAGAAACAAATGGAGGTTTGGGGGGTGAGAGGGGTTGGGGGTTGGGTGAGCCTGGTGGTGGGTATTAAGGAGGGCACGTATCACATGGAGCACTGGGTGTGGTGCAAAGCAATGAATTTTGGAACACTGAAAAAAATAAAATAAAACTAGAAAAAAAAAAAAAAGAGAGAGAGAACAATCTAAAATATGCCTGAATCACATATTCTCCCTCTGAAATGAGAATTTGCAAAAGAGAACATTTTGCCAAAGTTTGTCAAGCTGGCCTTTACCCCAAATTTTAAAGAGGTGACCTCACTTGCCAGTGAAGTGTGAAGAGTGTAAATGAAATGAAAAATGAGAAATCTGTGGAGCCTGATGTCATTCTGGCTGTGATTTAAAACTAAGGGTAGGAGATGACACTCATATAACTATGTAGACATTTTCTAAAGACTGAGTGCCAAAAAGTTATGATAAATATGTCTGAAAGGCTACCATTTTAAGAGGACATATAATAAAATTCTTATAACAACCATACTGCAAATTCTTCATTTTTTCTATTCTGCCTAGATTTATGCTGATTCTTTTTGAGTGAGATATGCACCCAAATCATGGTATAACTTTGCTGATGTCAACTCAAAAAAGACTTATGGAGTGCTGAGAGCTGGATTTCTAAAACTCCAAGAAGATCCACAACAACCCACAGAGTGCATAGAAGATTTTATTGTCTTCTCTATGCTGCCCTCACCAATAAATGTTTTGTCCTGGAGTCAAGTTTGACTGCTTATGGACTTTCCAAAGCTCTCCATGTAGGACTAATTAATTGGTTACACCAAAATAAAAAGCTCTCTTAAAAAGAAAACAAACCCCTTTCCACTGGAAAAATATCAAAACTAATCAAAATAGGGCTCACAGTACAAAAAGGAAAAGGAATGATTAAAAAGTGACATAGGATAATTTTTTAACATTGAAATCCTTCCAAGTAGGCAGGTTACAAATATCACAAAAAGTCATGGTCACAGTTGTCCAAAAAAAAGAGCAAATAATTTCAGATACTTTATAGAACTAATGTCCTCCTGTGAGAAGCCTATTAGCTCTTAACATGATTAATTTAAATAGGATCCTTCACTAGAAAAAACCCATACACATTTCCATTTGAAGTACAACAAAGTGTTATCATTCTATTCTGATTTTGAAATCACTGTCCAATAGAATATTTAATCACAATATCCAGAAATAAATCACAAAGAATGATATATCTGTGGGAAACAGACATAGTATTTCACCAACGTGGAATCATGAACCCAAGATTCATGTGATACCCAAGGCATACGAGATAACCCATAGGGCTTCTTGAACAGTGTGACTGACTAGCATTACTCAACATCAATTGGTAAAGCTTCAAGGTCATCAGTGGTAAAATCTAACACTATAAATTGAATCCATCTACACAGCAGAGAATGATGACAACAGAATATCTAAACAATTCCACCATAAGCAAATATGAAGGAATAACTGTAAATAGAGACACTATAAACAACAGTTTAATGAAGTGTTTGATCATGAACCCAAGATTCTGTTAAGCCCAAACATGCTGTGGATTGTTGCAAAGTAACTGTAGCTGTTAGCAAAGCACTACAAGAGGTATGAAGAACGAGGCCTCCTTCCTTATCGCAGGGAGTATAAGAATGGTCTTGCAATTAGGTGGCCATAAACAGAGGTAGTAAATACAGTCACTTTTTGGAAGCAGACTTTACACACATTTTGTGTGGAGGAGGCTCTTCTCTCATTGTCTGCCCCTGTCAGCACAATATACTATCAAGTATCATTACCAATAGAAGTGAAGAATAGTCCTATCACTACTGAAATTCTTGAATCTAATTTTTTGTGTGTCTAGGTCACTTTAAAATTATAACACAATCAAAAGAAGGTCAAAATTTAAATTGTAGATATTCTTGACATAAACAACAGTTTAGACACGCATCAAATGTTTAAGGTATACAACATACTGGAAAAATTTCAGAATAATTTTTGCAGCCTAAACATAAATGCAATTATTTAAATAGGAATAGAATACATTTAAATGTCTACATTCTCAGTAATCTCTTCAGAAAGCTTTAGAGAGAATATTCAAATGGGGGTGGGGAGGAGTTCCTTGATTAAGGATGGGAAGGTCAATTATACCCGTAGTCAAATTTGCTTCGACTAGCATTACTCTCACCTTTTCCCCTAAGATTCCTATTATAGATTCTAAAATTCTGTACATCCATACATATTTTAAAGGCCCACCAAGTGTTACATTAATTAGTTCATTGATTCATGTATTCTACATATCTTATTGAGTAACACACTACTTATTCTGCCAGCCTTTAAACTAAGTGTTAAAATACAGAGGTTAATATAACAACATAGCTTTCTCCTGGGGATTATATTCTGAAAAGCAGGCAATACACCCGTGATGTGCTGAAGCCAGCCTACACTGGCTTTCAAAAGTCAGCTGTTGGTGAGGATGTGGAGAAAAGGAAACAGTCTAGTCTAAAAGCTAGACTGTACTACTGGTGGGAATGTAAATTGGTTCAGCTACAATGAAAAATAGTGTGGAGGTTCCTCAGAAAATTAAAATAGATCTACCATATGACCCAGCAATTCCACTTCTGAGAATATACCCAGAAGAACTGAAAATAAGATATTCAAGAAATATCTGCACTCCCATGTTTACTGTAGGCTTATCCACAATAAGCAAATAGAAACAACCTAAGTGCCCGTCAATGCATGAATGCATATGTATATACATATACACACTGTACGTTGTTCAGCCATGAGAAATAAGGATGTCGTGTCATTTGCAACAACATGGATGAACCTTGAGCAGATTATGTTGAAAAAAGTCATACAGAGAAAAATAGCACAAGTTATGATATCACTTATATAGAATCTAAAAAGGCCAAACTCCTAAAAACAGAGAATAAAATAATGGTTACCAAGGAATGGGGGTGGGGTGGATAGGACAGATGCCTTAAGGTACAAACCTGCAATGAGTAGTAAATAAATCCTAGAGATCTAATGAACAGTATGGCAAATTGAGACAATAATATTGCATTATAATTATCAAACTTGTTAAGAGACTAGAATTGAATTATTCTAGCCACTAAAAATTAATGATAATTACATAATGTGATAGAGGTGCTAATTATCACTTAAGTGGCAATCATATTACCAGATAGAAATGTGTCAGCCTAACATGTTGTATACCTTAAATTTTCACAATGTTATATGTCAAATACATTTCAATTTAAAAAAAAAAAAAAGCTGACTGTATGGATTTCTTCCCAATTCCTTGTTCAATATGACAGCATATTGGAAACTTGAAATCAGTCCTGATTGGAGTTTTTATATCATAGAAATTGGCTATCACTATAAATCATGGCTGTTTATCTTTACGTTCTGGAGAGCCGGTTGTTAAACACTTGCCAGGATCCCACTATACCAGACAAGTAAGAGAATAAATAATACAGTTCTAGGTAGAGGTTTCTACAATAGATGGTTATCAGGGAAGGGTTTTCTGAGAAGGTGACCTTTGCAGAAACCTTAGTGACATGAGAGATGGCACTATGTCAAGATCTTGGAAAGGGCACTGAAGGCAGAAGAAATGGCAAGTACAGAGAGCCAGGCATAAGGATGAATTTGGTTCATCTCAAGGACAATATGGTGAGAATGAAACAGGATCAACAGATTGTGACTGTAAGGACCTATTTTATATTTTTAAATTTTAGCAAGAGGCTTCCATTGAGGTTAAACAAAAACCTTGTTGTTTAACCCTTAAACTGTCCCTGCTCCCCTTCCCCCAGGGCATTCACTTAAAAACAAGTCCTGGAAACCAGCTCCAGGTAACAAAACCCAGATACAAGGGTGGGTCAGGCCAGGTGGAGACATCGATCAGTGAGGGGATGCATACTGTCTCCCTGGCTACCAAGGAGTATGCCCCTCCCTCCAGCCCTTTGGGAGCCCTTTTGGCACCAATCCCAATCAAGGTGTAATAGGCTGGTTCAAATGTCTACTAGCGTAAATTGTAACTCAATTGGTCACCTAGCATCACTGTGGAGTTTCCCGGGTGTGTTACAATTTCATTGGTCACCTGTGCGTGGCCAGGCCCAACCGCATGGCCTTTGCCCTTAAAAGCTAGACTGTAAAACAGAGAAGGGTTGCCCTCTCTTGTAAGAGGTGCGTCCCTGAACGTTCCGTTAGATTCTTGATGCTTGGCGCAAAATAAAGCTTTGCTTGACCTTCGCTTTACATCAGTCTCGCTCCTTTAATCATGGACCCATTATTGGGGCATAACAGTGACTAGCTATGGTGTTGGGGAAGTACAAAAGGGCCAGGTCCTGCAAGCTCTGCAGGGTGCGGCACAAAGTATGGACATTAGTCTAGGTATGTCAGGAAGCCATGGAAGGATTTTGAGCAGAGGGATGAAAAAATCCAATGTATATTTTTCAAAGATTATTGTGGCTTCTGTTTGGTAGTTAGGCTATGAGAAGAGATGTGAAAGCAAAAAGACTATTCAGGGGGCTGTTCTAATCTTAGTAAAAGATGATGGTGGCTTAGAATAGTAAGGGAGAGGGGCAGATAATAAATGGTCAGGTTCAAGATATATTTTGTAGGTCAGGTTTGCTGAACTTGAATAAGAGGTATGAAGGGAAAATAATCCAAGATAATTCCCAGAGATCTTATTTATATTTATTTATTTATTTATTTATTTCAATAACTAGATTAAATCATCAAGACTGCTGTTCTGAGGTATACAATATGGGATGCCTCATTAGATGTTTATGTGGAATTGTTGAAAGACAGATTCAGTATAGCAATAAATGGGCTCTGGCAACTTGTAAAAATTTCATAACCTTTCCATGCCTCTTTTTTTTTTTTTTCTTTGCCACCTGGACAACAGAAATAATAATACAACCCATCACAAAGTTGTGAGGACTACAAAACATAGCATCCATGAAGTGCTAGAGCAATGTCCAGCTCATGTTAAGCACTCATTAAATATTAGTTATTATAATCAGTAGCAAAACTTTCATCTATTTCCTAGCTGATACACAAGATATAAGTTGTTTGTTTTCATATCATCTTGAAAGGGAAAGAACACTGCCTATCAAGCAGAAAGAGGATCTATTTGAAACTTTTAACTGAAAGAGAGAGAAGAAAAAATATATTAGACAGGAAGTATCTTCTAATTGAGGGTAAAGTCTTCACTCCCATCTATCCTTATAATTCACCAGCCAATAGCGTATTTGATTTTGAATTTTTGGGATTGGTTTGGTTTTATTATTGTAATGAATAGAATGAAGAAAAGGGATAGTAAATAATGCAATAATAGAATACATCTTTAAATTTATTTAATTATTGATTTATACCTTGTTTTGAAAGGGCACATTACTTGCTCCTATGATACATGGAAGTACTATAAAGTAGATGGTATTTCCTGAGATCCTGCTAGGTGTTCTGTCTCCCTTATATTACCTTTACATTTTAGGGAGTCCACAACCCCAAGGAGGTCTGGAAGCAGGAACATAATCTATGAGACCAGATGTCTGAGATCTAATTTTTAAATAACTAAATTTCAAAGACCACATAATTACATGAGGAAGATGTTCATAATATCCAGTTAACAAAACATGGTTGAAAAGGACAACCTTATCTACAGTATGCTACCAATTTAAAATGCATGTGTAGTATCCAGAATATATAAAGAACTTATAAAACTCAATACCCCCCAAAACCCAAATAATCGAATTACAAAATGGGCAGAAGAAATGAAGAGATATTTTTCCAACGAAGACATACCGATGGCCAACTGACACATGAAAATATATTCAACATCACTCATCATCATAGAAAAACAAATCAAAACTACAATGAGAGGGTCATAGGGAAGTTCTATTTTTAATTTCTTGAGGAATCTCCACACTGTTCTCCAAAGAGGCTGCACCAACTTGCATTCCCACCAACAGTGTAAGAGGGTTCCCCTTTCTCCACATCCTCTCCAACACATGTTGTTTCCTGTTTTGTTAATTTTGGCCATTCTAACTGGTGTAAGGTGATATCTCAATGTGGTTTTAATTTGAATCTCCCTGAGGGCTAGTGATGATGAACATTTTTTCATGTGTCTGCTAGCCATTTGTATGTCTTAATTGGAGAAGTGTCTGTTCATATATTCTGCCCATTGTTTGATATGTTTGCCTGTTTCATGTGTGTTGAGTTTGAGGAGTTCATTATAGATCCTGGATATCAACCTTTTGTCTGTACTGTCATTTGCAAATATCTTCTCCCATTCCGTGGGTTGCCTCTTTGTTTTCTTGACTGTTTCCTTTGCTGTGCAGAAGCTTTTGATTTTGATGAAGTCCCAAAAGTTTATTTTCGCTTTTGTTTCCTTTGCCTTTGCAGACATATCTTGAAAGAAGTTGCTGTGGTTGATATCGAAGAGACTACCCCAAAGATACAGATGTCGTGAAAAGAAGGGCCATCTGTAACCCAATGTTTATAGCAGCAATGGCCACGGTCGCCAAACTATGGAAAGAACCAAGATGCCCTTCAACGGACGAATGGATAAGGAAGATGTGGTCCATATACACTATGGAGTATTATGCCTCCATCAGAAAAGATGAATACCCAACTTTTGTAACAACATGGACAGGACTGGAAGAGATTATGCTGAGTGAAATAAGTCAAGCAGAGAGAGTCAATTATCATATGGTTTAACTTATTTGTGGAGCATAACAAATATCATGGAGGACAAGGGGTGTTAGAGAGGAGAAGGGAGTTGGGGTAAATTGGAAGGGGAGGTGAATCATGAGAGACTATGGACTCTGAAAAACAATCTGAGGGGTTTGAAGTGGCGGGGGGGTGGGAGGTTGGGGTACCAGGTGGTGGGTATTATAGAGGGCACGGATTGCATGGAGCACTGGGTGTGGTGAAAAAATAATGAATACTGTTTTCTGAAAATAAATTAATTAATTAAAAAAAACAAAAACTACAATGAGATACCACCTCACCCCTATCAACAACACAAGAAACATTAAAATCAACAACACAAGAAACATTAAATGTTGGTGAGGATGTGGAGGAATGGGAATGCTCCCGCACTGTTGGTGGGAATGCAAACTGATGCTACCACTCTAGAAAACAGTATGGAGGTTCTTCAAAAAGTTAAAAATAGATCTACCTTACAGCCCAGCAATTGTACTATTAGATATTTAACCAAAGGGAAAAAAATGCCAATTCAAAGAGATACATGTACCTAATGTTTATAGCAGCATTACCAACAATAGCCAAACTATAGAAAGAGCTCAAATGTCCCTTGACTGACGAATGGATAAAGAAGACGTGGCATATATATAAACTAGAATAATCCTCAGCTACAAAAAAAAAAAAAAATGAAATCTTGCCATCTGCAACAACATGAATGGAGCTAGAGAGGATAATGCTAAGCAAAATAAGTCAGTCATAGAAGGACAAATACCATATGATTTCACTCATATGTAGAATTTAAGAAACAAAACAAATGAGCAAAGAAGAAAAAAAAAAAAGAGAGAGAGAGAGGTAAACCAAGAAACAGACTATAAACTATAGAGGACAAACTGATGGTTGCCAGAACGGATGGAGGGTGGTGGGAAGATGGGAGAAATAGGTGATAGGGATTAAGGAGTGCACTAGTGATGAGCACTGGGGGTTATATGGGAAGTGCTGAATCACTATGTTGTATCTGAAACTGATATTACATTGTATGTTAACTGGAATATAAATAAAAATTTTTAAAAGTGCATATCTATTTGTATGTGTGCTTAGGTGTTGGTGTGGGGGGGGGGGGAGAAGAGAAATGGAAGGAAATAAACCCAAATATTAATGCTGTTAACAAACCTTTATAAGACAATAAAGCATAATACCAATCAAAAAGTTAGTTCATGAGAAGAGAATCCATAAATATAGCTATACTTGCTATGAAATCTAGGTAAAAATCCCAAGATGTGTATGAAAAAAAAAATATGAAAGTTCAATAGAAAAGCCATTAAATTTAAAAATACACATTTTAAACCATACTGGACATGGTAAAAAGTGATGATTTTAAGAGATAAAGAAAAAGATGTTTGATGAATTACACTTTTATAGCAGAATGTCATTCACAAATTATTTTGGAACTGGATTTTTAAATGAAAATCAAGGGAATTAAAGCTAGCCAATCTCTGACAGGTTCAAAGATTATTCTTAGGAAACTGACAATATAGCTAAATTTAGGACTTTACATAAGAATCTTATTTTTACAATTTACAATATCATCTGCTATAACTTGCATTCTTAAAAAAGAATCCCCATATTATGTAATCAATAGATACAAGTGGTTATTTTAAATTAGTTTTAGTGGTAGAACTTAGTGACTCATCAGTGGCATATAATAGCCAGTGCTCATTCAATCAAGTGCTCTCCTTAATGCTCATCACCCAGTTAACCCCTCCTCCCACCCACTTCCCCTCCAGCAACCCTGTTTGTTTCCTAGAGTTCAGTATCTCTTATGGCAAGAGAGACAAAAGCAAAAGTGAACTATTGGGACTTCCGTCAAGATAAAAAGCTTTTGAATAGCAAGAGGCAACCTGATGGAATGGGAGAAGGTATTTGCAAACGTCTTATCAGATAAAAGGCTAGTATCCAAAATCTATAAAAACTTCTTAAACTCAGTACCCAAGTTACAAGTGTTTTTTGTTGAAACTGAATCTTTTACAAGACAGGCTCCTACTGGAAAAGTAAAGATATTCCATCCTAAGTTTATTGAATATTTATAAAATTTAGATTACTGAAAAGTTAAGTGTAGGAGGTTGGATTAGCCACTTACGCTATTCCTGAGTGAGGAATAATTTACATAACTATAGAGGAAAGAAATAATCTAATTAAGAAAGTAGTATTATAGCAACACAAAGAAAAAACCTCAGAAATAGGCAAATTCAAAAAAAAAAGAAGAAGAAGAAGAAAGAAAAAAAAGAAAGAGGCAAATTCAGCAAAGCTGTCCATCAATTCAACAGCTATTTATTCGGCACCTATTGTATGCCAGTCACCACACAGATGTTCAAAAAGTAATGAAAATGTGTAAAGGAATTACCAAGAACTCATAAATTTCTACACTTAAATAGTACAATATGAAATGATGTCTTTTACTCCAATCTTGCAGTACAAATTTCATTTCAAGCACAAAATGTTATTTTGTCAAGGTTCTATGTTTTTAAGAAATTCCAACTGATATGAGACTTTGAAAAACCCCAGATATTTGACATACAGATTAAACAAGTTAGTAATATTTCATTTTTTCCAACAAGTTGTTTTAGCACCTTAACTTTCATTTTTTACCTTTGAGAACAATATAAAAACGTGTTATTTCTTGTGTTTAAAATGTTATATTTATTTTCTATGTCTTCAGAAATGTTTCTTTTTGTAAAATTTAGAGTATGGAATTCTATTTAATGTCTTTATGTATTAAGTACTTTAAAAATTATATGGAAAATTAGACAGCTATGTATAAAAGAAAGAAACTCAACCATTCTCTTATACTACACACAAAGATAAACTCAAAATGGATGAAAGACCTCAATGTGCGACAGGAATGCATCAAAATCCTAACGGGAACATAGGCAGTAACCTCTTCGACATCGGCCACAGCAACTTCTTTCAAGATACGTCTCCAAAGGCAAAGGAAACAAAAGTGAAAATGAACTTTTGGAACTTCATCAAGATAAAAAGCTTCTGCACAGCAAAGGAAACAGTCAACAAAACAAAGAGGCAACCCACAGAATGGGAGAAGATATTCACAAATGACCCTATAGACAAAGGGTTGCTTTTCAAGATCTGTAAAGAACTCCTCAAACTCAACACCCAAAAAGCAGATAATGATGTCAAAAAATGGGCAGAAGACATGAGCAGACACTTCTCCAAAGAAGACATATAAATAGCTAACAGACACATGAAAAAATGTTCATCATCACTAGCTATCAGGGAGATTCAAATCAAAACCACATTGAGATACCACCTTACACAGTTAGAATGGCCAAAATTAATAAGACAAGAAACAGCAAGTGTCAGAGAGGATGTGGAGAAAGGGGAATCCTCTTACATTGTTGGTGGGAATACAAGTTGGTGCAGCCACTTTGGAAAACAGTGTGGAAATTCCTTAAAAAATTAAAAATAGAGCTTCCCTATGATCCTGCAATTGCACTGCTGGGTATTTGCTCCAAAGATACAGATGCAGTGAAAAGAAAGGCCACATGTACCCCAATGTTCATAGCAGCAATGGCCACAATCGCCAAACTGTGGAAAGAGCCAAGATGCCCTTCAACAGACAATGGATAGAGAAGATAAGGCTCATATATACAAGGAATATTATGCCTCCATCAGAAAAGATGAATACCCAACTTTTGTATCAACATAGACTGGTCTGGAGGAGATTATGCTGAGTGAAATAAGGGGAAGTTAATTGTTATATGGTTTCACTTACTTGTGTAGCATAAGGAATAACGGGAGGACATTAGCAGAAGGAAAGGAAAAGCGAATTGGGGGAAATAGGAGGGAGGAGAAAAACCATGAGAGACTGTGGACTCTGAGAAACAAACTGAGGGTTTTGGAGGGGAGGAGGGTGAGGGGTTGGGTGACACTGGGGGTGGGTATTAAGGAGGGCACATTTGCATGGAGCACTGGGTGTGGTGCATAAACACTGAATACTGGAACACTGAAAAAATAAAATGAAATTTAAAAAATAAAGCAAAAATAAGTTATATTGATATGAACACACTGAGGCAGACTTTTACTGTAATTACCAAAGAAAAGTTTAAAAGCCCTTCCTTAGGAAAGTCTATGAATCATACTAAAAGTGAAGAAATAAGAATCTAAACTTCTAGAAATTACTTTGACCAAGTTGAATCAATGATGATTTTTCTCAAGTCTTCTTGAAGAATGTTTACTCTACTGTAATTTTAATTGCCCAAAGAATTTTCTTATCAAAGACCCACATATTATGTATGATTCATTAAAAGTACTTAAGATGACCAATAAATAGCATTTAATAATGTGACAACTCCTTCCAAAACATTTGAAAAAATTAAAAACACAGACACTTAAATAGTCAATTCAATATTTCAAGTTATATCTCTACATATATATCAGAGGTTAGTAGTACTTTTGATAAATGCTTAAATTTAATGTAAAGGTGGCATTTTTTAAAGTTAACACTCTTTATATTAATGTGTTTTTGTTTTTAGTAAGATTATCACAATTATTGGCATGTACACATGCCATTATATATGCCAATGTATATACTATATACAGACAAGTCCTGATGCTTTTAATTACTGCAAGGTTCAGGTAAGGAGTTTGTTAAGTTGCATGAATGTCTATTTGGAGTATATACAGCAGCCTCTGAAATCAGGAAGAACTGAATTTGGACTCTGGCTCTATTACTTGGCAGATTAAGTTGTTAAATCTCCTTGATACAAAATGTTCTCATCTGTAACAGCATCTTTCTCACAGAGTTAAAAAAAAAAAAAAGATGATTCATATAAATCATTTTGCCCAGTGCGCAGGACAACCCTTTTTGATCGTCAAAAAGTGTCAGTAATTAATCCCTAGAGACAAAAGTACCTGTGTTGTATTTCTAGACACAAGTGTTCTATATATTTACGTGATTTATATTATAAAAACCATAATTTATACCAATAATAAGTAAAACTGTGTATTTCCTGAATCTTCTAGTTATCCCTGGCCTTTTGTTGATGAGTCATTTTAGCAAGCTGAGCAAAATTATTCAGGATTTAACTTCCTTTCATGTAATTCTTGTACCTGTCATGTTTCTAGATTCTCAAATGTTACATGGGCACTCATTACTGCTATTCTTTCTGACAGCATATGGTCTTAAGTTATTATAAAAGAAAATCTGAACCATTGCCACTCACACCCATTAGGATGTCATCTATCAAAAAAAAAAAAAAAAGAGGGGGGATGGAAAATAACAAGTCTTTGCAAGGGGACATAAAAATTGGAATCTTTATGCACTGTTGGCGGGAATGTAAAATTGTGAGCTACTATGGAAAACTATAGTAGTTCCTCAAAAAAATTACAAATGGAACTTGGGTATGATTTAGCAATTCCAATTCTGTGTATATACACCAAAAGTCATAAAAGTAGAGACTGAAATAGATTTTCATACACCTATGTTCGTAGCATCATTATTTGCAATACCCCAAATGTGGAAGCAACCCAAGTGTCCATGGACAGATGAATGAATAAGAAAATGTGGTATATACAACAAGGAAATATTATTCAGCCCTAAAAAGGAAGGGAATTCTGACACTTGCTACAAGATGAATGGACCATGAGGATGTTATGCTATATGAAAGAGCCAGTTAAAAAAAGACAAATATTTTTTAAAAAGAGAAATATTGCATGATACCAATGATAGGACATATGTAGTCAAATTCATAGAGACTGAAAGTAGGATAGTGGTTGCCAGGGGCTGGGGGGAGGGGCAAATGGGAAGCTATTATTTAATAGGTCAGAATTTCAATTACGTAAGATGAAAAAAGTTCGGAGCTGGATAGGGGTGATGAACTATAAACATAAAAATGGTCAAAATGATAAATTTCATGTTATGTGGATTTTACTGAAATTTAAGAAAAATGAACCATAGCTTCTGTCTGAGAGGCTAATTGTAAAGGAAAATATGGTCCAAAGTGTTAAATACTACTTGAGCTTAAGGGGAAAAAAAAAAAAAAAAGATAATCTTTAATGAAACGTAACTCAGGAACACAGAGTCTCTTCTTAAAGAAAGTGAAAAACATTATGTTGATTGCCAAAGAATACAATGATGTAAATGAAAACAATAGCTTTCAGAAAGGGAACTTTTCTAACGTATCAAAACTTCAGGGATGAATTAGGAAGCCCCAGGAGGTTCTCTTAAAAGAAAGATATTAGGGTACTATGTATCACAGAGGGTATTCTATATTCCATAATCCAATAGAATAACACACTGCTGTAGTCTGTTTGTGTCCATACCTTTCTACCAAACTCATACACTGAAATCCTAATTCCCATGGTGATAGCATTATGAAGTGGAGAGTTTGGATGTGATTAGCTCATGAAGTCAGAGCCCATATGATTAGAACTTGTGCCCTAGAAAAGAGATCCCGCAGAGCTCCCTAGCCCCTTCTTCCACATAAGGCTACAATGAGAAGTCTCGGACTTCCAAGCCACCGAAACTGTGAGAAATAAATTTCTGTTGTTTATAAGCTACCCAGTCTGTAACCTTTTGTTATAGCAGTCCAAATGGACTAAGACACACACCTACTCAATGTCTTCTCCTCTGTTTCTGGTACATGCCCATATTTATCTAGTTACATTAATAAAATGGTGGCAGGGCTACTTGAAGTCCCCTAATGGCAGGTGGGGCCATGCTAATCATGACATTAGGATGTCATATAATTTATGAAAAAAATTGTGTGAAGCCTCAA
Organism: Mustela lutreola; assembly: GCF_030435805.1. Taxonomy (NCBI): domain Eukaryota; kingdom Metazoa; phylum Chordata; class Mammalia; order Carnivora; family Mustelidae; genus Mustela; species Mustela lutreola. The sequence continues at coordinate 72,074,066 of NC_081295.1, forward strand.
TTATACATACTATAAAAAATAAAGTAAATGGTAATCTTAGGTTAGAACTTATTTTATGGCTAGTTTTAATGATCGAGTGTATTCTAAAATCAGTGGAAAATCTTTTTTTTTTAAGATTATTTATTTATTTATTTGACAGAGAGAAATCACAAGTAGACAGAGAAGCAGGCATAGAGGCAGGGGGAAGCAGGCTCCCTGCTGAGCAAAGAGCCCCATGTGGGGCTCTGTCCCTGGACCCTGAGATCATGAGCTGAAGGCAGAGGCTTAACCCACTGAGCCACCCAGGTGCCCCATCTTTTTACTTCCTTATTACTCCATTTCTTGATTTTCCTCATTTTATAAATATTGCCACAGTTTCAGAACTATTAATTAAATAAATTATTCTCAACATTGATGAATGAAAAAGCTTAGCATGTGAAATGAATTAATGGAGAATAGGTGGCAGTGAGAAGGAGGATGCAACAAAACTGCATATAGTATTTAAATAGTATTGCAAGAAAATCACATATTCCAGCCCACTACTGTAAGATTTTTGGACAGAAAAAGTGAACTCTATGAAGGCAGACAGCTAAATTAAGTATTTACTCTGTATTTTGAAGATTATTCATCTTTGATTCCCAAACTGACTTATTAAATTAATATAATCATAATAACCCAATGCAGAGAGGTAACTGCTCATTAGTGTTTTGGACTTGGATTTCCTTGACTGTAGTACATTAGAAGGCCGATTTTTCTTCAGTTCAGTTTATTGTTTCAGCTAATTTGAGATTAATCTACCATAACCTGCTGACAGCACACTTGGCTGAAAAGCCACATTAAAATACTTGTAAAAGCAAGCAAAACTGAGGTATTTTGACAGGGATTATATATTACATATACATATACATATAAATTATATATTTAGACACAATCTGGCTAATAAGTAAAGGATGCTACAATTTTTTTCTGTACAGTTTTATTAGCCGTTGCCGTAATTCAAAAATTACAGTATCAATATGTGCTTATTTAAATAAATAAACTGAACACTAAAAGGTGTTGCTGTGGTGGGAGTTTCCAAAATAAATCTGTGTTTGGAGTCATCCACCTTTTATTAAGGATCTCTTAAAAGACTGTCATTTGTTGAAATTTAGTGTTTGGGTTTTTTTTTTCTATATTCTGATATTTCCAATTTCTAAGTTCCTTAACTCATCCCGCTCACACCACCACCGCTGATCACTCCCTCATTCTGGGTAGATTTTATCTGCGCTCCTCCGACTTTCCCATCCTCTCCTCTGAAGTCCAGTCACCTCTATATCGGAAGTGCCCATGATTCATTTTAGCACATCCTTCTAACTCTACACTTTCTTTCTAGGTGATCTTAAACAAGGCCTTAGTGTTGTGTTTAATTTCTTTCCCAGGGATATCCAAATTCATATCATTACTTCTGGTCTCTCCACTAAACTCTAGACTTATAAATCCAATTTTCTTTTCATGTTTCCACTTTGAGGGATAAGGTACCTTTCAAACAAAGCATGTTAAAGAGCCCTTACTTACTACATAGCATCCCCATCTTGCTCCTCCTTCTGTCCATACAATCTTAGTAGAGTACATTTGTTCAGGCCAAAGTCCTAGGCGTCAACATCTCCGCCCCACTCTCTCTATGCCATCAACTCTGGCCATATCAACCTCTGCTGTAAATCTCAACCTAGGACTTCTGTCCATCCCTCCTTACACCACAAGCGTCCAGGTCTCCTTTGTCTCCTCAGCTAGAGCACCTCAGTGCTTTCCTATCTGCCACATCACCTCCCACTTGTTTCACCGCAATCATCCTCCATTTACCCGGCAGAATAACATTTTTATCAAGATAAATGAAATCATATTATTCCTGACGTAAATCTCATTCTAGGTCTCCTATTATACTCAGAATTAAATCTAACTCATTATCAGGACTGACGTCTCCCTCCAGGAACTAACTACATCTAGATACCTTGGGGACATCATCTCATAACTTTTGCTCTTGTTCACTGTGTTCCAGCCACACAGGCCTTCTTTCCATTCCTCATCACACCAAGTTTATTCCTGCCTGATATAGACCTTTACTTTTTTCATGACTGGCACTTTTTATTATTCAATTCTCAGCTCAAATATCACTTTCTGAAAAATGCATAGACAGAACACACAAAGTAGCTACTTTTATCACTTTCTATTATATTATCCTGCTCTTCTTGTTCTATAACACTTTCACTATTAAATTATATACCTAATTTTCCATGTCTCTCCTCTCACCCCAGGAAAATACCATAGCCCCCCCACCCTCAAATTAGAATGTAAAATCCTGAAAAACAAGGTTTTCTGTCTCTTTCATGGCTGGATGTCCTAGCTAAAAACAGTGAGTGTCAAGTAGCAATTGTTCAATTAACATTTTTCAAATGCATCATAAAATTATTTTATTTATATATTTTTCAGGATAGATTCCATAAAGGATACGGTGCTATTTGCTTTGGATTGTACCTACTTTGTTTAGGACTGCTTTAGTTGATAAACTCATGCATCCCAGTTTTTCCAAGATGATCCCAATCTTAAATATTCTTTCTTACTTTTTTCATAATCCATCAAATTATCCCAATTAAAAAAATAGGAATATGGCACTTTGAGCCCAAATATCTGTAATAACATTAAACACAAATAAATTATATATCCAACTTAAAGACAATGATTGTCGAACTGGTTAAATAATTCAACTACACCATGCTCACAAAAGATACTCCTTAAATATAAAGATATCAAGAGGGATGGAAATAACTATATTATGTTAATACTAACAGGAAGGAAGCCTACTAAAGTTACAAAAGTCAACCTTAAGGGTAGAATTATTGCTAGCAATAATATGGGAAATGACCAATTCAACTTCAATCCTAAGTTTGTGTGTTCCTAACAAAACAGTCTCAATATATATTTTCAAAGACATACATAACTCACTGACATATTTATAACACCACAGCCAACAACTACAGAATCCACATTCTAACACATCCTCAGTAGTGCAAAACTACTGACCATATATGCTATTTAGGAAGGTGAGGTAAACAACATTAAACATCAATAGTAACATATGCATAGTAAGTTAGGCTGCAATATATTTTATGGAGGAGAAAAATACATCAAGGAAGTGGGCTAGGAAGTGGAGAGGAGTTTGCAATTTTAAATAGTATTATCAGAGAGGTTCTCACTAAGAAGATGGCACCTGAATAATAACTGAAAGAATGTGAGGAAAAAGATTACATGTAAATTGGGGAAAATTATTCCAGACAGAGGTACTGTAAGTGCAAAGGCCCCAAGGCAGGAACAATTAGTACAAAGAAACCCTTAAGACCTGATAGAACCACCAGCAGTGCAACTGAAGAGGGGAGATGAGTCCAAAGATGAAATGGGGTAAAGTAAAGATCCTATAAATCCTCATGAGTCATTATGCTTTTCTCACTAGGTGGGATGGAAAGAAATTAGAGGCTTTAGTGCAAGAAGTAATAAAACCTGATTTTGCACTAATAAGATCAATGTGACTATAGTGTTGAACGTAGACTAAAGCAAAGACAATTATAACTAATGTACTACAATATATAGACACTAAAGATGGTTGTCACCTTCATTAATGATTAAAAGGTCAGCATAAATTTATTTAGTAGAAGAATACATTTTCTAATTAACCATAGATCCTACTTGTGACATTGAATCAATGATCTTAAAAGGAAAAAAAAAAACTGAAGTAAGTTAAGAACAGTGATTTTAATTATTTTCTGTTATTCTAAACAAGATGTATCCAAGTAGAACATCTTGAATGCATAGATTACAATCTCTTCTACAGTTAGTTTTGTATTCATCAGTTTAGCACTGACCCAAACACCACTAAGAAAAACTTCAGTGATTTGAAGAAGAGACATGGACAATTCTTTCATCAAATCTCCTGAGTTCCTGCTAAATGCCAACCCCCACAAGGAAATAAACAGAAACCTCTGACTTCAAGGACTCAAAATGGAGTGGATGTATACAGTGGGAAATAAACATCTGATGACCATTCTGTGGGCTAATGCCTTTGTAGAGATCTGTCTCCAGGAGGAAAAACTTACGTCAAATAGACTGTATTGAACAGAAGCAATTTCAACACTATTTAACAATATTTAACACTATTTAAATTTTGTATGTTTTTTTAAGATATGATATGTGTACGTTTCTTTGCTTATTTAGATAATGAGCTATTAACTGTACATCATTTACACACTTTTCAACCTCCTGAATAATGAACTATGAACTATATCTATCACACTTTTTCTTTCTTGCATGCTTTAATAGGCAGAGCTAATGTTCTCTAAGCTACAGAACAACAGATTCTTTTAACAGGAATGAGAAAGAAGAGCGTCAGGAAAGAATATGCAATTAAAGAATAACATTTTCCTTTGAGGTTGAAAATCTGATAATCTTTATTATGTCTCTTTTTTGAAAGATTTCTTTTTATTTTACTTGAGAGAGAGAGAGAAATAGCATGAGCAGGGGAGGGGCAGCATCCCCAAGCAAACTCCCTGTTAAGCAGGGAGCCTAGTACAGGGCTCAATCCCAGGACCCTGAGATCACAACTCTTGAGTCAAAATCAAGAGTTGGCTGCTTAACTGACTGAGCCACCCAGGGTCCCCATCCTTCTTATGTTTAAACAACAAATACTGAATATATGAAAAAATGGAAAGTATTGAAATACTTCAATATATTTCATGCTTTATTATTACAAAAGTGTTCAAGCATTTCATTAACAGTTTAGAGAATATGTTTCTATGCTACTCACATGGATTAGAAAAGAACGGTATTTGCATAGAAATGCTAATTCAACCTCCTTCCCAGCCTCATTTAACATTGTTAATATAACTCACTAAATAGGTCTCTATAAAATAAATGAGTAAAATATTTAGGTCAAGATCTCTGTAGCTGTAAAACAATCTTTCTGGATAAATGCATTTTTAGTTTTGGGGGATGGACCAGGAAAAGAAGTGAATTGTTTTTTAAAGAGAAGGAGGTTCCTACACACGGGCATAACTAATTTCATGACATACCTGGATTACCCAGGAATGAAAATGACCTCAATTTATGCTAACAAAGTCTTTCATAAAGGTGCCCCTCTGTAGCGGATCCGACTTGCCACTTTCTTTCTAATAATCAGCTTTCTTCCTAAATAAATCAAAGGGAGAGAAAATGGCCAGTTTTTTTTTTTAAGTCATAAACTGAGATCAGATATAAAACATATTGCAGTAAAAAATCTGGTTGAAAAGGAGCTAAAAGTGGATATTTTGGATAACCTATTAAACTTCAAGTCCTCATTATTGTCTTCTAAATTATTGTATGTTTTTCTTTGCCATATATGGATTTTTGCATACAAATTGGTGCAGTTAAGTTTCTTTTCAAGTTTATGCTGATACCAGGACCTCACAATACACAAAACTGCTATTTTGCTGTTAGCATCACTTCAAATTTCTTGTCATGATATTGTAATATTTATTATGCTAATCTAGGAATTGGGGCACAGCATGATTAAATCATTTGCTCAAGATAGACTGTGAGTAAATAACAGAATTGGGAAAAGTTAATAATCCCTCAGTAATAAAAATCTGAAAACAACCTATGTATAAAATAAATAGCCATTATCTTCTCAATAAATTATTATTATTTTTCTTTTTTAGAGCTCATCTAGAATGTTAAAATGTAAAAGGAATTTCCCAGTGTAATCTATAAAGATTTGATCAAGAAAATTCAATGGTGGCTGTTTATTTTTAAAATAGTAATTTTATTAAGAAGTGTTTTCGGTCAGCTTAAGACAGCATAGTAGTAGGGGGACCCAGGGCTTGCCTCATCCTCCAAACCCAACCAAATCAGTATCAAATCATTTTGAACAGCTAGGAAACTAATCTGAAGATTAAGAACACAGTCTGTACAACTAGAGGGAGAGAATGTGTCAGATGTGAGGTTCAGGGATGTACATTGGGGAAAAGAAAAGCTGCGGTGCTATGAGGGTAAGGAGGGAGCCATTTCCTTGGGGAGAAGTCAGGGATAGAGGGAGAAAGCGGGAGACAGAGCAGCACATAGGGTTCCTGCAAGACACCATGGTGTGGGGATCCCCAGGTCACACTGGGAAAGAATTTTTCCCTTTCTGGAGTACATTTGGAAGAGGGTATTTTGCTCTCCAAGGACAAAAAAACCTGCCAGGTGGCACTGAGTGACAGTTCTACAGTGGGGGACAGAGGCACACGCAAAAGGCAGATAACCTAGTTGCAGCTTTTTGCTATGCATCACCATAGATCAAGCACCTGGGTGACCATGTGCCTGCTTTTCTGGGACAGAACAGTGTCTGGTACATTGCTGGGGGAAGGGAGTGTGTCTACACCTTGCTAGGTCCTTTCAGATTTATTGTTTGGAATCTTAGGCATCATTTGGAAAGAAAACACAAGAGAACTGTGGCACTGGATGATGAGCCAATAATGTGCCTGATGGCAGGGAGCTGACAAAAGCCTCGGACAGGGGAAGGAAGACTGTTTGCTTTTCTATGAGGGCCTCCTGAGCACTGGTCATTTCAAGTTCCCCTCCCTGGCCACAAGTTCCCCGCCCTGGCAATGAGAGGGCAGGGTGATGCCATCTTCCTCCATCACCACCACCCCTCAGGGCTGCATAGCTGGAATTCAGAGAAAACATAACACCTCCAGGGGAGGCTGGAGTCACTTATATCAAACCCCATCCCCCTATGCCCAGCAAGGGCATATTTACCATATTTACCTCTGACTATGAGGCACTTCAGCAGGCCTCATCCCCAGAAGACCAACACAGGTACCGCTGAATGTACCAAGTCTACTGATGCTCCAAAGCATTGGCTTCAGTTTTGGTGGAACTAGGACCAGCTTGCTTGCTTGTTTGCTTTCTATTGGTATTTTGTATTTTATCCTTTTTAATTATTTTTTTTTCTCCCTTTGGAATCAAGCTTATAGTTTCTTGCTCATACGTTGGCTTGTTTCTTTTTCTCTTTTTTTGGGTCATGCTTCTTTTTTTTTGTTGTTTTATTTTTTCCTCCTTTCTTTGTTTTTCTTTGGAATCAGACTTAAAGTTTTTTGCTTGTCCATTTGTTCATTCTTTTTGTTCCTTTTCCTTTTCTCAGATCAGGCTGCTGTTGCTACTGCTTCTTTCTTTCTTTCTTTCTTTCTTTCTTTCTTTCTTTCTTTCTTTCTTTCTTTCTTTTAAACCCTGCTTATCATAACAAAGAAATCAAAGCACACCTAGTTAAAGGTCTAAACACTCCCCACTACAAGGAATGAGGATTCTGCAAAGGACAGACTGTGAGAAAGAGCAGCCAAAACACAGCAGTAGAGTGCACACAGCATACACCAGACATACTTCCTGAAGTGCCAGGCCCTGGACAGTGTAGGACCCCTTCTTAAAATAGTATTACTATAAGAGCAGGAAACATAACAAACTTTCACAGCACACAAAAGCCAGAAACCTAGACATAATGACAAGATGGAGGAATTCTCACAGCTAGGGATTTGCTCAAAGAGATATAAGCAATATAACTGAACAAGAATTTAGAATTAAAGCCATAAGAATACTATCTGGGTTTGAAAGAAGCATAGAAAACCCAGAGAAACCTGGCTGTAGAGATAAAAGACCTAAAAACTAGTCAGCCTAAAATAAAAAATACTGTAAGTGAGATGCAAAATTAATTGGATGTAATTACAATGAGGATGGAAGGAGCAGAGGAACAAACAGGTAATATAAGAGATAAGATTTTGGAAAATAATAAAGCTTAAAAGAAGAAGGAAAGGAAACTATTAGATCATATAGACTTAGAGAACTCAGCAATTCCACAAATACAATAATATCTGTATCGTAAGAGTTCCAGAAGAAAAGTGGGGAAAAAGAAGCCGGAGGTCTATTTGTACAAATTATAGCTGAGAAAATCCCTAATCTGGGGGAAGGAAACAGGCACTCAAATCTAAGAGGCATAGAGACCTCCCCTCAAAAATCAGCATAAATAGGCCAACACCAGGACATACAGTGAAACTTGCAAAATACAAAGATAAAGAGATAATTCTGTGAGCAGGTAGGGACAAAGGTCCTTAACCTATAAGAGTACAAACATATGGTTACCAGCAGACTTGTCCAAGGAGGATGGCAGGACAAGAATGTGGTATGATATATTCAATGTGCTAAATGGGAAAAATAGGTAGCCAAGAATACTTTATCCAGCAAGGCTATCATGTAGAATGGAAGGAGAGATAGTTTCTAAGACAAAAAAAAAAAAAAAAACTAAAGGAGTTTGAGAACACTTAACCAGCCTCTGCAGAAAATATTAGAGGGGACTCTGAGTAGGAAAGAGAAGCCTAAAACAACAAAGACTATAAAGGAACAGAGACAATCTACAGGAACAGCAGTTTCACAGGTAATACAATGGCACTAAATTAATACCTATCAATAATTACTCTGAATGTAAATGAACTAAATGTTCCAATTAAAATAGAGTATCAGAATGCATTAAACACACAAGACCCATTGATATGCTGCTTACAAGAGATACATTTTAGACCCCAAAACATGTCTAATTCAAAGTGAGGGGTGGAGAACCATCTTTCATGTTCATGGACATTAAAACAAAACAAAAAAAATCTGGAGCAGCCATACTTATATCAGACAAACTGGATTTTAAACCAAAGACTATAATAAGAGATGAAGAAGGGTACTATATCATAATAAAGGGGTTTATCTAACAAGAAGATTTAGCAATTGTAAATACTTATGCCAACTTGAGAGCAGAAAAATATATAAATCAATTGATAACAAACTTAAAGAAACCCATTGATAATGCTATAATAATAGTAGGGGACTTTAACACCCCATTCACAGCAATGGAAAATCATCTAAGCAAAAGATCAAAAACGAAACAATGGTTTTGAATGACACACTACACTAGATAGACTTAACAGATGTAGTCAAAAGCAGCAAAATACATGTTCTTTTTGAGTACAAATGGAACATTCTCCAGAAAAATCACATACTGTCTCACAAATCAGGTCTTAACCGGTACAAAAACACTATGATCATACCATGCATATTTTCAGACCACAATGCTATGAAACTTGAAGTCAACTACAAGAAAAAATTAGGAAAGGCCACAGATACATGAATGGGTCAACCTAGAAAGTAAAGAAATTTAAAAAATATATATGGAAGCAAATGAAAATGAAAACAGGACAGTCCAATACCTTTGAGATGCAAGAAAGTGTTGATAGGAGGGGCATATATAGCAATACAAGCCTTCCTCAAGAAGCAAGAAAAGTCTCAAATACACAACCTAAGCTTACACCTAAAACAGCTGGAAAAAGAACAGTAAATAAAGCCTAAAACCAGCAGAAGAAGGGAAATAATTAAGACTAGAACAGAAATAAAAGATACAGAAATTTAAAAAAAAACCAAAAACAGTAGAACAGATCAACAAAGCTAGGAGTTGGTTCTTTGAAAGAATTAACAAAATTAGTAAATCCCTGCCAGACTTATCAAAAAGAAAAGAGAAAGGGCCCAAATAAAATCATGAATGAAAGAGGAGAGATCACAACAAACAACACAGAAATACAAACAATTATAGGAGAGTATTATGAACAATTATGTTCCAACAAACAGGGCAATCTAGAAGAAATGGATAAATTACTAGAAACATATGAACAACTAAAACTAAAACAAGATGAAACAGAAAATCTGAACAGACCCATAAGCAGCAAAGAAATTAAATCAGTAATCAAAAATCTCCCAACCAACAATGTTGTTGTTTCCCAGGGAAACTCTAACAACATTTAAAGAAGAATTATAAGAATTAATACCTATTCTTTTGAAACTGTTGCAAAAAATGGAAATGGAAGTAAAAGTCTCAAGCCCATTCTATGAGCCTAGCATTACCCTGATTCCAAAACTAAAGACCTCACTAAAAAGGAGAATTACAGGGGCACCTGGGTGGTTCAGTGGGTTAAAGCCTCTGCCTTCGGCTCAGGTCATGATCCTAGGGTCCTGGGATAGAGCCCTGCATCAAGCTCTCTCCTCAGTGGGGGAACCTGCTTCCTCCTCTCTCTCTGCCTGCCTCTCTGCCTATTTGTGATCTCTGTCTGTCAAATAAATAAATAAAATTTAAAAATCTTAAAAAAAAAAAAAAGGAGAATTACAGATCATTATCCCTGAATACCAATGCAAAATTTCTCAAGATACTAGCTAATCAATTTCAACAATATATTAAAAGTATTATTCACCATGATCAAGTGGGTCATTCCTGGGCTTGGGGAGTGGTTCAATCTATGCAAATCAATCAATGTAATATAACGCATTAATAAAAGAAAGTATAAGAACCATATGATCCTCTCAGTAGATACAGAAAAAATATTTGACAGAATGTGGCATATTTTCTTCATAAAAACTCTCAAAAAAAAAAAAAAAGTAGGGACAGAAGGAACATACCTCACCATCACAAAGAACATATACAAAAGACCTACAACAAATATCACCCTCAATGGGGAAAAACTGAGAGCTTTTCCCCTAAGGTCCGGAACATGACAGGGATGTCTGCTTTCACCACTATTGTTCAACATAGTGCTGGAAGTCCTAGCCTCATCATTCAGACAGCAAAAAGAAATAAAATGCATCCAAACCAGCAAGGAAGAAGTCAAACTTTCACTTTTTGTAGACAACATGATACTCTGTGTAGAAAACCCAAGAGCCTCCATCAAAACTGTAACTGATATATTAATTCAGCAAAGTTGCAGGATATAAATTAATGTACAGAAATCTGTTGCATTTTTATACACCAATAATGAAGCAGCAGAAACAGAAATGAAGCAATTGATCCCACTTATAATTGCACCAAAACCATAAAATACCTAGGAATAAACCTAATCAAAGAGGTAAAAGATTTATATTCTGAAAATGATAGAACACTTATGAAAGAAATTGAAGAGGACACAAAGAAATGGAAAAGCATTCCATGCTTATTAATTGGAAGAACAAATATTGTTAAACTCTATTACCCAAAGCAATCTACACATTCAGTGCAATCCCAATCAAAATAACACCAGCACTTTTCACAGAACTAGAGCCAACAATCCTTAAATTTGTGTGGAACCACAAAAGACCCCAAAATAGCCAAAGCAATCTTGAAAAAGAAAAGCAAAGTGAGAGATACTGCAATCCCAGACTTGAAGCTGTATTACAAAGCTGTAATAATCAAGACAGCATAGTACTGGCACAAAACCAGACACATAGATAAGTGAAACAGAATAAAGAACCCAGAAATGAATCCTCAACTCTATGGTCAACTAATCTTCCAAAAAGCAGGAAAGACTATCCAGTTGAAAAAAAGACAGTCTCTTCAACAAATGGTTTTGGGAAAACTGAACAGCCACATGCAGAAGAATGAAACTGGACCACTTTCTTATACTATACTCAAGAACAAATTTGAAATGGATGAAAGACCTAAATGCAAGACAGGAAACCATCAAAATCCTAGAGGAGAACATAGGCAGCAACCTCTGTGACCTCCGCTGCAGCAGCTTCTCACTAGATACATCTCCGGAGGCAGGGAAATAAAGCAAAAATGAACTATTAGCACTTCATCAAGATAAAAAGCTTCTGCACAGCAGAGGAAACAATAGAACTGAAAGGCAACGTATGGAATGGGAAAAGTTATTTGAAGATGATGTATCAGATAAGGGCTGCTATCCAGAATCTGTAAAGAACTCATCAAAATCAACTTCCCAAAAATAATCCAGTGAAGAAATGGGCAGAAGACACAAACAGACATTTCTGCAAGGAGGACCTACAAACGACTATGAGACACATGAAAAAATGCTCACCATCACTCATCATTAGGGAAATACAAATCAAAACCACAATGAGATACCACCTCACCTGATAGTTGGCTAAAATCAAAAACTCAGAAAACAACAGTTGTTGGCAAGGATGTGGAGAAAGGGCAACCCTCTTGAACTGTTGGTGGGAATGCAAAGTGGTTCAGCCACTCAAAAAATCAGTATGGAGTTTCTGCAGAAGGTTAAAAAATATAGCTACCTTATGCCCTAGCAATTGTACTACTGGGTATATATCCAAACGATATAAAAATGCTGACTCGAAGGGGTACATGCCCCCTTTGTTTCAGAAACAAAACAGATGAGCATGGGGAAAAGAAGGTATAATAAAATGAGATAATAGCAGAGAGGGAGGCAAACCGTAAGAGAAGTTTAACTATAGAGAACAAAGTGAGGGCTGTTGGAGGGGAAGAAAATAGGGGGTATGCACTAAATGGATGATGGGCATTAAGGAGGGGACTTGTTGGGATGAGCACTGGTTGTTATATGTAAGTGATGAATCACTTAATTTTCTTCTGAAACCAGTACTATATGTTAACTAACTTGAATTTAAATGAATGAGTGAATATATGAATGAATATTCAAAATAAAATAAAATAAAATAAAACGATTTCACAGAGGAGCCAAGCATATATCAACAATAACAAAACTGGCACTGGCTGAAATCATACAGCTCAAAATGAAAGGGAGAACTAAGGAGTGGTCAACTCTTTGCTGAATCAACAACAAACAAACATTTAGTGATATTTACCTATTCATTATAAAACTGCTGTCCTTGACTCCCGGTAGAGTAATAGCTCATTTTATGCTGAATAACCTATTAATCTTTCATGCCATAGGTGGAAAAGACAGAAGTTATGCCATTTTAGAAGCATACTAAAATATACAAGAAAATGAAAACTCTGGTCTCCTGTTTTACAACAAAATAGTTGTTGGTTGCACTCTCTCACAGAAGTCAAGATATCATACTGTGGTGGTATAGTTCAGGATCTTGATTCAAACACTCTAGGCTGAACTCTCAGCCCCACCCGAAATAGGCTTTGTAAAAAGGCCAAGTCACTTGACTTTTCTAAGCATAAGTGTTCTTTAACTATTAAATAAGGATCATAATTCCAGCTGCCCTTTTAAGATTTTTGTGAGAAGTAAATAAATAATAAGGATGTCTACATTTTCTGTATTGTCAATGCACTGAAATATGCTTGCCTGCAACTTTGTCCTTAGCTAAAAAATTTCTAGGAACACATTCCAGTTTGTTACTCCAAAGCCTAAGACAAAATAAGAGGTTTCAAGCTCTTCCTCCTTGAGGAATTCCATTATAAAAATATCATAAAACCGGGGCACCTGGGTGGCTCAGTGGGTTAAAGCCTCTGCCTTCGGCTCAGGTCATGATCCCAGGGTCCTGGGATCAAGCCCCACATCGGGCTCTTTGTTCAGCAGGGAGCCTGCTTTCTCCTCTCTCTCTGCCTGCCTCTCTGCCTACTTGTGATCTGTCTGTCAAATAAATAAATAAAATCTTAAAAAGAAAAAGAAAAAGAAAAAAAATCATAAAACCTTCTTAATGTTTTACATCATCAAAACACTGACTAAATTAAAATTGTGAGTCAAGTAAAAATAAAGATTTATTGTTTTGCAAATTGGGCTGCCTTTCTCTTGAACACACAGTAGGTTGATTTGCAGGAAGTAGGCAGGGGCCCAAGCAAATGAGGACACTGGGCAGCAGTGACACCCTGAGATATAGGAGATGTACCACTTACACTAGGTGTATTCTAGACTTTGGAGTTAGATAGTACTGTCTTATAAATAGAAACCTACAACTTGCTATGAAGACTGAACTATAAAAGATGTCTTGGATTATTCACTCATCTTAAGGCTATTAAACTAAACAGGAGGAAGAGTGAGTAGGAAAAAATATCCACATAACTCTTTAGATACTATTTGAGAATGCATGAGTGGGGAATGCAAAGCAAACCTAGGAAAATATAAAATGGCTTCAGTGTAAAATGGGCTTTCAGGTAGACTCTGATCTGTTGAATTAATATTGATAGGTTTGAAGCACTGAAAGAAGAATGAATACCTATTCTTCCGGAACTATTTCAGAAAACAGAGATGAAAAGAAAACTTCCAAACTCATTCTATGAGGTCAGCATTAATTACCTTAGTTCCAAAACCAAAGAATCCACTAAAAATGAAAATTATAGACCAGTATCCCTAATGAGCATAGATTCTCACCAAGATATAGTTAATAAGAATCAACAGCACATTAAAAAGATTACTCACACATGACCAAGTAGGATTTATTCCTGGGCTGCAAGGGTGGTACAACATCTGCAAATCTATCAATGTAATATGCTACATCAATAAAAGAAAGGACAAGAACCATATGATACTCTCAATAGATGCAAAAAAGTATTTGACAGAATACAGCATCTTTTCTTGATAAAAACTCTCTGCCATGTAGGGATAGAGGAACATACCTCAATAGCATAAAAGCCATACACGAAAAAATCCACAGCAAATATCATCCTCAATGAGGAAGAACTGAGAACTTTTCTCCTAAGGTCATGAATACAACAGGGATGTCCACTCTCACCACTGTTGTTCAATACAATACTAGAAGTCCTGGCTCAACAATTAGACAACAAAAAGAAATTAAAGTCATCCAAACCAGCAAGGAGGAAGTCAAAACTTTCATTCTTTGCAGACGACATGACACTCTATGTAGAAACCTGAAAGTCCCCACCAACATATTGTTAGAACTCATTCATTGAATTCAGCAAAGTGGCAGGATATAATATCAATGCATGGAAGTGAGTTGCATTTCTATACATAGCGACATAGGGAATAGAAAGAGACATAAGGGAGTTGATTCCATTTATAACTGCACCAAAAATAAGATACCTAGGAATAAACCTAATCAAAAAGGTAAAAAAGATCTATACTCTGAAAACTATAGAATACATACAAAAGAAATTGAGGAAGACACAAACAAATGGAAGAGCATTCCATGCTCATGAATTGGAAGAACAAATATTGTTAAAATGTCTCAACTACCCAAAGCAATCCACACATTCAATGCAATCCCTATCAAAATACCAGCAACGTTTTTCACAGAGCTGCAACAAACAATCCCAAAATTTGTATGGAACCAGAATAGACCCCAAATAGCCAAAGCAATGTTGAAAAAGAAAACCAAAGCTAGAGGAATCACCAATCCAGACTTTAAGTTATATCACAACTTTTGCATCAACTTGGATGGGACTGGAGGAGATTATGTTTAGTGAAATAATTCAAACAGAAAGTCGATTACCATATGGTTTCACTTATTTGTGAAACCTAAGAAATAGCATGGAGGACATCAAAAAAAGGGGGGAAATGAAGGAGGAGAAATCAGAGTGGGAGATGAATCATGAAAGACTATGGGCTCTGGGAAACTGAGTTTTAGAAGGAAGAAGGTTGGGGGAATGCGTGAGCCCAGTGATGGGTATTAAGGAGGGTGCGGATTGAGTGGAACATTGGGTGTTGTAAGCAAACAATGAATCATGGAATACTACAACAAAAACTAATGATGTATTGTATGGTGACTAACATAACATAATAAAAAAATTTTAAAAAAATAATAAATAAATAGGATAAGATAGTCAATGGGGGGATTAAAAAAATAAAAAACAAAGCTGTAATCATCAAAACAGTACGGTACTGACACAAAAACAGATACATAGCTCAATGGAACAGAATAGAGAAATCAAAAATGGACCCTCAACTTTATGGTCAACTCATCTTCAACAAAGCAAGAAAGAATATCTAATTGGAAAAAGTCAATTCAACAAATGGTGTTGGGAAAATTGGACAGTCATATGGAGAAGAATGAAACTGGACCATTTCCTTATACCATATACTAAAATAGAATTAAAATGGATGAAAGACCTAAATGTGAGACAGGAAACCATCAAAATTCTAGAGAAGAGCACAGGCAGCAACCTCTGTGACCTTGGTAGAAGCAACTTCTTGCTAGACACATCTCCAAAGGCAAGAGAAATGAGAGCAAAAATTAACTCTTAGGAGTTCAGCAAGATAAAAAGCCTCTGCACAGCAAAGGAAATAGTCAACAAAACTTAAAGGTAACCTATGGACTGGGAGACATTTCCAAATGTCTTATCAGATAAAGGGCTAGTGTCCAAAACCTATAATGAACTTAGCAAACTCAATACTCAAAACAATAACAACAAAATCCAGCCAAGAAATGGGCAGAAGATATTAACAGACAGTTCTCCAAAGATATACAAATGGACAACAGACACATGAAAACACACTCGACATCACTTACCATCAGGGAAACATAAATCAAAACCACAATGAGATATCATCTCACACCTGTCAGAATGGCTAAAATTAACAAGCTAGGAAACAAAAGATATTGGCAAGGATGTGGAAAAAGGGGGACCCCCTTGATGGGAATGCGAACTGGTATAGCCACTCTAAAGAACAGTATGGAGATTCCTCAAAATGTTAAAATTAGAGCTACCCTATGACCCAGCAATTGTACTATTGGGTATATATCTAAAGGATACAAACATAATGATTTGAAGGGGTATGTGCACCCCAATATTATAGCAGCATTATCCACAATAACCAAAATATGGAAAGAGCCCGGATATCCGTCAACAGATGAGTGGAGATACACATCACACACACACACACACACACACACACACACGTACACACACACACACACACACACACAGGAATATTACTCAACCTTTAAAAAAAAAAAAAAAAAGGAAATCTTGCCATTTGCCATGACATGGACTGAACTAGAGGGTATTATGCTAAGTGAAATAAGTCAGTCAGAAAAAGACAAATACCATAAGATTTCAATCATGTGGAATTTAAGAAGTAGGACAGATGAATATAGTATGGGGAAGAGAAAGAAAAATAAGGTAAGATGAAAACAGAGAAGGAGGCAAATCATGAGACTCTTAATTATAGGGAACAAATGGAGGGTTGCTAGAGGGGAGTGGGGGGGTTGGAGCAACTGCATGATGGGCAGTAAGGAGGGCACTTGAAGTAATGAGTACTATGTGTTGTATACAACTTATTTATCACTAAATTTCTATGTCTGAAGCTAATATTACAGACTATATTAATTAAATTGAATTTAAATAAGAAATTTTAAAAACAAAAATGCTAAAAATATATAGATATGTGGATATGTGCTCCATGTGCATTTAAAGAGTAAGTTGAGAGTTAACTAGAGAAATTGACCATCACTATTTATTAATTCCCTATCCCAGAACATGACACAAAGCAACAGACAGCAGACTTACTTCTGATTCGGAAGGCTGAATTTCAATAACCAAATGAACAAGGAGAAGCATGGTGACTGATAAAGGGCCAAGTTGTCTTTATCAGAAGAGGGATGAAGTGCATTTTGAGGGTAGGATCCTGAGGGTATTCATGCACAACTCTTCATTGACCTAATGCATGATTGATCAGTGTTGTAGTTTGCCCTGTTATTCCTTGATAGTACTCAGACTTCCTGAGAAATGCCATTAACTCAGGGCTGACATTAACTGTTAGAATGAGTAGACATGAATCCTTGCCAGCTGGCAATTTAGCTGCAGCCCTGAGTTCTCCTGTCACCTTGGTAAGGTCCTGAGTTGTCCTAGATGGATGAGAGGAGGGTTTCCTTTGAGACTCACCAAACAGCAATTTTTAGTTCCTGAGTGTGTCTACCCTGGCAAAAAATGGACTCAAACTCTAGCAGGGAGGGCGAAGGTGGGGGGGGAGATTATACTCCTGTTGATGACAAAAAGCATCCATATGTGAAGTGATTGGTGGCTATCTGGTCCCCTGGAAATGTGACTAAGCCCATTGGCTGGTGCCTCCCTTCACTGTGACCACCAGTGGATTCTCAACATCTACAACCTATACAAAGTATCTATCACTAATTATCTTAGCCATTCCACCTTCACTAACTCACAATGTTTTGCTGCTCTGACTCCACTGGGTATGGGAGGAGTAACTGAGAGCCTTTCCTACACTGATTCCAGGGAAGGAGAAACAGGATGATACAGAAGTCATCCAAGTTAAACGCCCCCAGTCTCAGCCCTCAGTCAATTAAATTAGCTTTCGTGTTTGGAATAACAGCAAAATATGGCAACATTTTACCAGATTCTATCCAATTTTCAAGCCTAAATAATTTGGGGTGATGGTAATTCTTGATTAGTAAGTTCAACGTGACCTCACTTATTGTGAATGGAAAGAAAAAAGAGATTAAGTGTAGAAGGCACCCAGGCCTCTGCCACACAAACTCTAATAACTTCAACATCAATTTTGTACAACTACAAGGCTTGTTACCTCGTTTAGTGGCCCAAGTTTAATTTAAGAATCAACTGTCACAGCTTGTTCAACTCTCAGTAATGAGAGGCAATTTACTCAAGAGCTCTGTTATCCAAGAACCTTTCAGAGCACACACCATGAGCAGAGCAGGAGCGCTGTGTTATTTTAAAAGTTAAAAATGGCACCAATATATTTTCTTTATGTAAAATTTTGTTGATCTATATTTTCATCATTCACTCTCATTAGTCAAAACAGAATCAGCTCCTAATTCAGTTCTAAACACTTCATGGGAACTCATTTTCCTTGTGCTTTAGAAATAAATGTCAACTATTTCTAAATAACAATATCCTAAAGGAAGAGGCCCCTTTGTGCCTCATATTAATAACAGAGGGCAATAAGAAAAGTATCCTTTCACCCAAGAGACACTAACTAAACAAATAGTAAATCCAAGATACAACTTTAAAAGTGGAAAATGATTTAAAAACAATAAAAAAAGAAAGGCACTATACCTGCTGTAAATCCAGTGTAATTGTCACATAGTGGTATTCAATTCCATTCTTAATACTGGGACTCTGCCACCAAGTGTTCTTTCCATCAATAGCATTTGTAATCGGGTGTCTCTCTTTTGAATCAGCAGCAATATGTGAAAGGACAAAAAAAAAAAAAAATCATATAATGAATGTATAGCTATTTCTTTAAAGAAAAAAAAATAAAAACTAAGTTGAAAGCATCATCATGTGAATATCAAACATCAAAATAACATAAAAAGAGAGCAATTCACATCTTCAACAGATTTCATTAATGCCAACTTTTCCACAGCACTCTATAAGGTAGCATGAAATGCCTTAATAGTTAGGCTGTAAGAGAAGAAGTGCTCAACACTCTGGTCATCAATTCAAATAGGGAACTTTAAAGATTACTACAGAAATTAAGTGTGAAGAAATAATATTGAGATCTAATGGATGTGTCAGTCATTCAAAGAAGCAAAGCTCTATACTGTCTGAGGCAGCTCTAGTAAGCCATCCACTTTGTGAACAAAACAAAAAACCCTAAATTGTGGTTGAAAGGTACTTGAAGATCTATCCTTCTGACACATTCATTATTACCAAGACTTGGGCACTCTGGGGTTATATGGGTTTAATATAAAATGCTGTCAAATCCATCCTATGAGACTTTTTGTAGTCAGTCCTTTACTGGCCAACTTCTAACCACTATTTAAAAATATAATGAAAGATGGGGTGCCTGGTGGTTCAGTCTGTTGAGCATCCAACTCTTGCTTTTGGCTCAGGTCATGATCTCAGGGCTGTGAGATCAAGCCCCACATGGGGCTCCCATGTTCAGCCAGGAGCCTGCTTGAGATCTTCTCTCTCCTTCTCCCTTGGCTCCTCCCGCTGCTCACATTGTATGCTGTCTCTCTCATAAATAAGTATATATTTAAATATATATTTATATAAAATGAAAGATACTCCAAACCTCCCATCTAGCATTTGCCCATCCCTATCATCACTAACTCAATGGAGAACAGAGAATAGCACACGAAACTCTGTCCTACCAACAGAATGTGGATCTTCCCTCACCTTTACTCCAGGTATATGAGAACAGAACTCAGTCTGCAAATTAAAAGGAAGACTGGAGACAGATGACAGGAGGATGGACAATCACACCACCCCGCCCCACCCCACTCCTGCAGTCTTTTCTTGACATCCCTTTCCTTCTCACACTCCTCAAACCTCACATTTCCTCCAACTTAGCATTGTGCCTCTCACAACAGCAGCCAATACCCCTAAAGTGCCAAAGTCCTCATTCTGTTTTGGTTCTTAGTCATGGGTTCTTGTCTGAAATCTGTTCTCATTTTCCAAGTAACACAAAAATTCCATTTTAGATTTTTGGGTTTTTTCTTCCTTTCTTCTAAATAGGCCCAGCTCATTCACAGGTGAAGATGGCAGGATTGGAGGTGGATGGAGATGTTCTTATTTCTATCCCAAGGGCTGCACTAAACTACTTAACTTCCTAAATTCTCACTTGAAAGCCAATATATTTAACCACAGAAATGTACACAAACTGGAGGCTAGCTTCCCTGCTACACTTCTGTACATTACGGATTACATATGCCTTGGGGTGTCAGTCTTGAGAACTTTTTAACACTACTTCTCTGGGGAGATGTTTCAAATTAATGGCCTAAAAGTAACCTTCTAGATTAGAACACAATCTTTCTTGTAAATGGAAGGAATATTTCAAATAATGATCAAACAATATCACTACAAGCAATAATCATGAACCCTCCCTTTACCTACATCATGTAGTAATGTAGACATGTACTCTGATGATAACGGTGATGAAAAAAGCATGAGATCTGGAATATGGAGAGTTGGAAGATACGGAGCTAGATGTTACTCCTGGCTCCACCATTTGGTATTTAACCATGGCATCTCATTTAAATTGTGTGTGCAATTTCTGAAATAGGGGGAACAAAACTCCACTCCAAAGCAGTGATTCCCAGATTAATTTTCAGAAAAAACAACTGAAAAAATGTAGATGAGAGATGTGTGGAATTGATGAGAGTCCCGGCTCTTCAATGATGCAAGTCACAGTAAACTTCAGTAACCACAGTAAACTTCACTGTCATTTAATACACTGACACTATTACTTTACCAAATAATGAAAAACTGAAACCAACAGAAGCTTTAAAGAAACATAATTTCTAAATGAAGAACAGTCCTTTAAAATGTGTTCATTGTTGTCATTAAAAATTCAGAATTTCTCACTTTCTCATTTTTCCATGGATCAGTAAACATACCTTGGATGAGAACTCTAAACTAACATGGTTACCAGAGGAACATTACAGCTATTAATATTCTAACCATTATGCATATACATAAAATAAATTATACATCTGTTCAAAATGTACACTGTTCTGAATCTTAATTAGAGCTGAAATGCATTTAATAAAAAATTTGAAAAGAACAACAAAACCAAGCAAAATGAAGTCCTCAATGCAACAGGAATTTATTTCGTAATAAATGAAATAATCTTCAAAAGAAAAATTTTTATTCAAAACTGCATATTCACTAAATCTGCCATTTTTAGAGCAAATACTTTGACCATATTAGTTTTATTACAATAGCCTATTATGACTTTTTTAATTAAATTCATAGAGTCTTATGTCCTTGAGTTACTTATGGGAATGTGAGAGCACAGGACAAGACAAAAATATTCTATTTTTATTGATAAATTATTTAGTTCAGCTAAGCAACTGGATGGATTTTGCTTTGTATCAAGTCTTCTCATATTCGCAGTCCACTGAGATGGGGCATCCTATCTCATTATTGAAAAGTAAAACTGCTGAATGTATTTAATAATTGGCACTTGTTCTGTTGAAGCTAGGAAAGGTGTCAGGTCTTCATAACGACAGCAAATACCATAAGCAAAACCAAATATCAGATAAATGCCCTTGTGGTATCAGTGGTGCTGAAATTGGCACATTAGAAGTCAGAACCACGAGTGAAATATTTCTGACATTGCTTCTGAAGAAAAATAAATATCACAGCAAACATTCCCCAAACATCCTCAGGAATCTTCTTTATAGACTGTGGGTTTAATATGTGATCGAAAAACACACACACAAAACCACATTTCCAAATCAAATTTGTGGCTCTTAGGTAATTCTGAGAGAAGCTATATAATTGGAAATTTTGATATCTGCCACCTCAGGTCAGATTGAAATGAGAATTAGTCACGAAAATGAAGACTGGGAGATGAATCAACAATTAACTATAATCCCCATTATGAAAGTTTAATCATAATTAATTTGCAAATACTGATTAATTGTTGGCATACCTCCCTTGTTTAGAATGAGATAGAAACTTATAACATCCTCAACAGGGATAGCTACACAAGTCAATCTAAGGGCTAACTGCATCAGAAAATTGGCAAAGGAATCATTGATGAGGTAAATCTTTCAAACTGCTAGTTTTTAATTGGGAAGCACAATCTATTAACAGGAAGTTCAAGTTTCCTTTTCTCTTTATGGCAATTGAGTACAGGCCTGCCAGATTTGTTCTAGCTGTTCAATGAATTTGTAAAACTTTATCATCTGTTGCTCCAACTTCTCCTAAAATATATTCATGTAGTTTATTGCTAGTTGCTTAATCTTACAGGGTATTGTTCTTTCTAAATTTCTAGTTTCAAAACAGGAAATTGAAATGTACTGAAGTTGGTACCTTAAAATTAATCACACAAAGTAAATCCAGACTATAAGTTTAAAGAACACTTTAGGTAAATAAAAATGAGGAAACAGAAAAACTATCTCCTTTACAGCTTACTTAGTTACTAAAATATTCTGTTCACCTTTGTCTCAATATAAAGCTATGGGATGGGCTTGCCTAAATGCAGATGTCTTCCAACTGAGACACAAGACTGAAGGGGGAAGTGACAGAGTCGCTCTTGGACTCAGTTTCGCAAATGCATCTCATCCATTTTTCCAGCCAAGAGTCTCCATTCAATTATTTTCCACCCCAGTCTCTGCATCTGCTTTCTATTCTGTCTCGTTACTGTTCATAGTTTCTTGTCTTTCTTCTTTCCTGGAATACCTTTCCCTCTAATCTCAGGCAATTAGTCTTTTTAATGCCCAACTAAGTCTCACCACCTTCTTGGAAACTTCTCTTGATACTTCAGTTCCCATTAATATTTTCCTTCTCGGAAATCCTACATCACTTATAATATGTAACCACTACGTATATAAGACTCCATGAGGCTCAGTACAAATATTTGATTCCTCCATTTTACCCCATATGGAATTCTTATGTTATTCTCATCATGGCTCAGCAATTCTCCTATTCCCTGAAAGCAGTTAAAAAAATTTTACTTCTTTCTTTAACAGAAGACCCAGACACATATCTTAATCAGAAAATCAAGAGCATTAAATAAGAATTCCCTCCTAAATACTTCCTTCTATTTTCTTCTACTCATCCTCCCTCTTTCTGATTTGATCAGTTAAAAGGTGTGTGTCTCCTAATTTAAGGCTTTCCACCTGTTTAGTGACTCATCTGTTTTTACCTCTAGAGAACTACCACCCCCACCTTTATCCTCAACTTTATCCTCAACTTTCCTGGCCTTTCCTTTTGGCACTGAAATTTGCTCAAATGCTTCCTGACTCTGAAAACCTTCAATATACGACATTTTCCTCTGTCGAAGTCCTCCATTCTCTTTCACATCAAGGATATTTGAGGGAATCTTCCTATAATCCTTTCATTCCTCTTTACCACTCATTTATCAACTCTGCGGTGTGACTTGCCACCATCAATCCACTGACTGCTTTAACAAGGTTCCCATATTGTCAAAATCAAGGAAAATCTATATTGCACTTTTCTTACTCAATTTCTTGGAAGCAGTTAACATTGAGGTTTACTCATTCTTCCTGATAATTCTTTCCTTCCTCACATGCATGGTACTTGAATCTTCTGACTTCCTTCCTTGGATTCTGTTTCTCTTTATTGACTTTCTAGATTCCACTTAACCTGCCTCCCTTAGCTTTTGATATTTCCACAGGGCTTTGACTTGGGTTCTTTATCCTTATTGTTCTATACAGAAATAAGCAGACAGGTAAGATGTGTTCCATCGCTCCCCACTCCTATGCCCATATCATAATAATCGACATCATAGAAATAACCAGAGCTGTTAAAAGGCAAGAAGTTTTCTGATGGTCACCATCTTTTTCTTAACCTTTTTGTTTTAATATTCTGATACACAGGACCACCAACTTTAATCACAAAGGCCCCCAATTCTCCAAATAAAATATTTTCAGCATCTCTAAATTATACAATAGAGAGGAGACTATGCATTCTTCCCTTTAACCCGTTCTGATAAAGAATGCACAATACCTTCCAACTTTGTTTTGAGATTTAAAAAATGTAGATTGTGAGAGAAAGCTTCCTTCATTTTATTATGTTTCGCAATTTAAAAAGAGAAGGAAACTAAGCAAATTTTAAAACAATATACTTGTGAAGTTTTATCCCCATTATAACTCACCTCATTGACATCACGTATTTACATTACTAACCTTCCCAATATATATATTTGATAATTTCCCAATGTGTATCTCCAAATCAATCTCTATCTCTAGAATTCTTGCACACCATCCTTTCCTTCTCTATATAAGTTCTTTACCTGTTAAATCAAATTACTCATAATTAACTGAATGTATCCTGCTCTTCCATACCTCCAAGACTTGCACATGCTTTTTCTGTTATACTTTTCATCTTACTCTTATTTTTTCAGTACATGGGTCACTTTCTCCCAGGAATAGTTAAATAACCTCCCTCGTGTTCCCCTAACACTCACTTTACTTTTCTGCTTCTCCTATTTCCCCTCTAAGTCTGTTAAGTCAAAGGCTATGTATGATTTACCATGATGCGTCAATACAATGCATTGCTAGTAGCAGGTGTTCAAATGCTTGCTGAATAAATACATAAATGAATCTGAGATATTCGTGTAGTTCACAGAAGCCAGCAAGAGGGCTTTGTATGACACCTGTCCTAAAACACTCCTCTTGTGGTGTTTAAGAACCTCCATAATCTGATTCCAACCTCTGCACAAAACCCTTCTTTTAGTTAGCTTTCATTTGTACCAGGTCTGAATTTGTGACACTTCTGTCTCTCCTTCAGGCCCCTATACTGATTCTTTACTTTACACTTTTTGCCCATGTCTTCATTAACTGAAGGGAAGGACCACACCTTATTCCTGCTGGATCTTCACTGGAGTACCTAGCACATAAGTGATCCATGAATGACTAAAGCTTGGATTAACAACACATCCACATACTATTCTGGAGGCAGTAAACTTAATGACTGACACAGGTCTTCAGCTAGAAAACTTTCCTCAAGCAATGCACCTGGTACATATAAAGAACTCTGACAATGGTACATATAAAGAACTCTGACAATGTCAGAGAAGAGTATAAAGCATTTCCCAATGGAAGAAAAATTCTAGAAATTTGGGAGACCACAGACCCTTGACTTTAATGATACTTCAACTCAAAATCTCTCAATTACAGAGCCTAGCCAGTATCATGCAAATACATACTAAAATACATACGGTTTGGATTGCTGCTGTTTTGATTGCAGATTCGACACTGGGGGTTCCTCACCGGCTGCCCAGGGACATGCTCTACCAATTTGCAATACATTTCAGGTCCTTTTTCTCCACATGTTGCATTTGTGGTGATAAGTGCATTAGAAGCAAGATTCAGGACAGCAGGGAATAAACCTGGAAAAGAAGGACAAATGAAAGATTTGTGGGCCAGAAACAACATGGTTATGATTTTGCTGCATTTTAAGATGAAGCTAAGATAGAATATTTTTCAGAACATTAATTAAAAATTAAATAATCAGTATTCAAAAATTGAATATTTGACTTAATTAAATATTCTATACAAATAGCATGTGTTCTCAAATGAACATTTCTTTTTGGGTCTTAAATATAAAATCTAAACTTATCTTAATTTTTAACCTCTAATACTTAATTAGGAAGAAAGTCCTATCTCTAACACACATTTAAAGAAAAACCTAAAGAAAAAACTTGTTTATGTTATCAGCAAAAGATCCTTCATCCATCTCAGCTATTTTATATCTAGTAGTAAACTATAATCATATGTAAAGATTTTGTACAAGTTGCATTTATGTTTTTGTAGTCATTTTTATGCTCCAATTATTATTTAGCATTAAGTGGTTGTTATAATTTCTTTATATCCAAACTGGAGAAAAGAGCAAATGATGAAAAGATTTTGGAAAACCATTCTTTACTGTCTTCTGTGCTATAAGGCCATATTATATGGCAATATATTATCAGAAACAATAAGTATAGTAGTCTATGATCATACTAATACTTATTTCTTAGATACAATAGAAGTTTAAGCCTGCTCAGATAAAATCACAGAGACCCACTTGGTGTAGACTTGAGAAATCTTTTCATTCCATGTGAACTTGGGTCTTTACTTTCTACAACTCAATGTCAATTTTGCTTCATACATGACTAGTATTTGTATTTTATGGATCTCTTTTCAATAACAATATATTAAATACATTTATCAGAAGCCTCTCTAACTGAAAAACTTGTCTTGGAGAAAGTACATTTGAGATTAAAGATAATTTGACTTGAGTCTCTTATGGTTTGTCTCTCTCTGTGATTTCTTCCCATTCAATTTTCCCTCCCTTCTCCTATGGTTCTCTGCATTATTCCTTATATTTCACATATTAGTGAAACCATATAATAAGTGTCTTTCTCTGCTTGACTTATTTCACTTAACAAATCTCCTCCAGTTCCATCCATGTCAGTGCAAATGGTAGACATTCATCCTTTCTGCAGGCTGAGTAATACTCCATTGTATTTATGAACCACATCATCTTTCCCCATTCATCTGTTGAAAGACATTTTGGCTCCTTCCACAGTTTAACTATTGTGGACAGTGCTGCTATGAACATTGGGTTGCATGTGCCCCTTCTTTTCACTACATTTGTGTCTTTGGGATAAGTAACCAGTAGTGAAATTGCTGGGTCATAGGGTAACTCTTTTATAAATGTCTTGAGGAACCTCCATACTGTTTTCCAAAGTGGTTGTACCAGCTTGCATTCCCACCAACAGTGTAAGAGTGTTCCCCTTTCTCCACATCCTTGCCAACATCTGTTGTTCCTTGTCTTATTAGCGTTGGCCATTCTAATTGGTATAAGGTAATATCTCATTGTGGTTTTGATTTGCACTTCCCTGATGGCAAGTGATGTGGAGCATTTTTTTCATGTGTCTCTTCGTCATTTATATGTCTTTTTTGGAGAAGTGTCCATTCATGTCTTCTGCCCATTTCTTGACTGGATTATTTGCTTTTGGGTGTGAGTTTGAGAAGGTCTTTACAGATCTTGGATACTAACCCTTTATCTTTATGTCATTTGCAAATATCTTCCCCCATTCTGTAAGTTGTTTTTCAGTTTTTTGAAAACTGTTTCCTTTGCTGTGCTAAGGTTGCAATAGTTCATTTTTACTTTTGTTTCTCTTGACATTAGAGACAGAACTTACCTTTTTACTCAGCTGCAGTCACTATCGTATTCATTCTTCCTGATAAGTTTATTTCTCCAACCCCCTCATTTTCCTCATCTGTATGCTCTGACCCCACTCAATAAGACATTCTACCAATGTGACATGAATACAGCTAATATGATCAGAGGATCACAGGTCAGAAAAATATTAGCCATTCATAAAGATACTGTTACATATTTCATGAGGAAATGTAGAGTGGTTTCTAAATGGTAAAGTACTATAAATACAAATGTTATTTATTATCTTTATTTTTTAGTTTTACTTATATAGGAGGCTTATTGGAAACTACCTCAATTTTGTGAAGTTCACCACATTACAAATTTTAAAATAATTTGATCATTCCCAAAGCATTATTTTATTCTCTAGATTGGAAAGAGATACACAATTAAATAAAGTTTGTCTGTCTTTCTCTTGTCATTCATCACCATTTTGCATTTAACTGTACAATTATTATTTCACCAAATATGCACTGAGCATGATATACTCGATACCATAAAAGATTTGAGAATGAAAACACTATTAAGATAGGCTTATTGCGAGAAGAGATCTGAGCTGAATCTCAAAGGGGAAATAGTAGTTTATCTGGTAGAGAAAAGGAAGAAGAGAAGAGTGAACACAGTAGGCAGAGGGAACAGCATAGGAGTATGGACTTCTTTCTGAAAACTTATGTGAATTTTGAATGACTAATGGAGTCATTGACTTTATAGTTGTTTTTTTTTTTTTTAAGATTTTATTTATTTATTTGACAGAGATCACAAGTAGGCAGAAAGGCAGGCAGAGGTGGGGGAGGAGGGTGGAGAAGCAGGCTTCCCGCTGAGCAGAGAGCCCACTGTGGGGCTCGATCCTAGGACCCTGAGATCATGACCTGAGCCAAAGGCAGAGGCTTATCCCACTGAGCCAACTATGCCCCTATAGTTGTTTTAACCAGTTAGATTAGGTGATTTTTAGAGACAGATACAGATTCAGGTATAAAGATATACAGATACAGATAGGGCTGCAGATCTAGACACATATAGATTACACAGAGTATATATAATGGTTCACATATACATCAAAACAACCCACTGCCTATTTGTCACTGTTAGTAACTTGTTTTAGTGGGATTTTTTTCCAGGCTTTTAGTGTACAGTGTAGAACAAAATTGAAAAATAGAAGGAAGACATATGTCAGGCATCCTGTTTTCAGGTCAAAACTTCTGGTCTTGCTGGCCTGCAGAGTAAGTTTAGGTAGTTCAACCACTTCTGTAAGTCCTCCAAAGCCAGTTTATTTATACAAAAGGCATCTCAAGCAGTGGCCATCCAATTCTAATGCCCCAGGACACTGTCAGTTTTGTTCTGTGATCTTTGTCTCCTTCCTTCCTCAACTCTGCCTAGTTCCATCTTTGACCCTGACCTTGAGTCTGTTTCTCTGTTTCACGGGTATGTGTAAGACTCCCCATGCCCTGCTTTGGTGCAGCCTGTGTGGGGCCTGATTTGAGCTGGCTCGACCTGCACATTCTCGGTTCTGAGTAATCATGGGAGGGGACCAGAAAGGAAAGAAGGCAGATGAAAATTTTCTACTGTATATTGTGATTGTGATGTCTGAAAATATAGAATTGGATTACGTCCCAATTACCACACTGAATAAAATGTGAGCAAAATGACATAGGTATAAAAGAATCACAGGTAGAGAAGTAACACCGATTCAAGCTATTTCATGTTCATTAAGTGATAGGACTTAATTGCTCAGTCACCCCATTGTGTAGATCTTATCAGTCTCATTTTACAAATGAAGAAATTGCAGTTCAGAGAAGATAAACAATTTACACAAAAATAAGAATTAGTAAGATTGATAACTAAGATCTGAATTCAGCCCTTTAACATAGAAGACTTATTCTTCTCAGGGCATGAAGAAGAGCCAAAACCTGGCCCTCAGCTTATCAGCTTACATATTTAATAGAAGAAACAACTTGCCCCGTTGCCACCCCTTTGTTGCTTCATAGACTTTTCTACTCATAAACAAAGATATTAATAAAATTTACATTTATTATCTTTCAGTTCTTTCCATTGACTTGTTAAACTTATTGATCATGTACTGAAAATTAAGCTTTTCAATTTAATTGCCCTGCTTTGTGGCCAAGAACAGTTGCCTTTTGAAATTTTATCAGCTATATTGCTGTTTATTTTTTTTTTAAAAATCAGTAATTTGTATTGGTCAGGGAAGGTATCCAATTAGTTGCTAACAACCAATTTGAAGAGTCAGTCAATAGTTGAGTTTTTTATTGAATCTTCAGCAGGTTGTATTATAGATTGCAGCCCATTTTCATTATATGTTAAATCTATTAAGCTGTACCTATTTTTTCCCTTTCAAAAGCAGCAGAGCAATATTTATTGCTATATTCAATGTGGGTGGCTTGGTTAAGATTATGTAAACACTGTGAGTGTAAATGAACTACAAATAGACAGTGAACATTTATAGAGTATTGACTTAGAGCCTCTTAATTCAATTTGAGGTCATGTAATGTTAATGACATAAAAGCCAGTCATCATTACCCATACGATTATGACTGACATTTTCTTTCTGAATAGTATCTAAACTAAGTAAATTTAGTTGGATTTGTGGCATAACGAAAAAAGTCTGAACAAAAACAAATAACATTTAGGGGCACCTGGGTGGCTCAGTCATAAAGCCTCTGCCTTCAACTCAGGTCATGATCCTGGTCCTGGGATGGAGCTCTGCACCAACCTTCCTGCTCAACAGGAAGCCTGCTTCTCCCTCTCCCACTCCCACAACTTGTGTTCCCTCTCTCACTGTCTCTCTGTCAAATAAATAAACAAATCTTTGAAAAAAAAAAAGAAAAAATGTAACATTTATTCTCCCAATATTATTATATATTTTATTAGAGATTAGAATATGATCACTATACAGAAAATAATATTCTGTTATATAATGTAGACATTTAATAAATAATCTAGAAAAAGCTAAATCATAGCATGTGAAGAATAGAAAATTTTTACAATATGGCAAATATTTAGAAAACTCACCAAATTTTTACTTGGATGTTTTTATACTATATTTGCTAGTCTAAATACTGTGGTGTGTTCATACACATACACATAATTGTGCTGATTTGTAACCTCAAAATCCCACACCCTGGTTTCAGAGGGCAGAAGCACTTTTAAAACCTACATATAGAGGTTCTATTTTTAATAATTGTGGAGTGGCTCCCAGTGAATCAAACCCTTCACAGATTGTAGCTATGAATTCTGAAGAAAATATATTTTTTTAAAAACCCCCAATACCTGAAAACAATGGAGAACTACTCAAAACAGGTAAGGTGGGAGGGATACATATGCTTAGAAAAAGGAAGATATTGAATGTGTTTCAGACTGCACCAGGCACAGTGGTGAAAACTCAACTAGAATTTCACAGTTCCTCTCATCTATCTTTTTCTAAACAATCTTGAAAAACCAAAGAACAGAACTAAGAACAACAATAGCTGCTATAAACTGAGAAAAAAATGCTGGAAAAGAGAAAACCATATAAAGTAACCAAAAACATGTATATAATCTCTTCCCAAATCCTTCACTAATACGAGAACTGAATTTGGCTCAGCCTATACTCCAAGTTGGGCTAAAAGTACAAAACACAGATCTACATTAGCTGCATTCCACAGGGGAGACTACAGTTTAATGTTTGAATCCACACAAGTTAGCTAACTGATATAACACAAAAATAAAAAATGGAGGACTATTCTTCAGAAAAACATAACAGAATCTTTTGAGTTTTTACAATGTATCATTCACAAATGTCCAGACAGTATTTTTTAAAAAATATTATACATAAAAAGAAACAATAAAATACTACCCATATTTAAAGAAAAGCAATGAATAAAGACCAACACTGATATCAACCCAATGTTGGAGTTAGCATACAAATATTTTTAAGCTCCTTTAAACCTATGATCAAAGGCACACAAAGGTTATAATGAAAAGACAAATAGGAAATCCCAGTGGAGGAATAGAAACCAATATATATATATATATATATATATATATATATATATATGGTATATATATATATGTATATGTATATATGTATATGTATATATTTTTTTTCCAGAACTGAAAAATGTAGTATCTAGAATATTTAAAAAAAAATTATAGCATGAGATTAATAGTAAATGGGAGATGAGAGAAAAAATAGTGTAAACAAACTTGAATATAAAGTGACTTTTTTCCTAAGTCTTTAAGTACATTTTAATGTTTAAAGAAAAAATTATAATATTGAAGGGGGTAGTGAGGGTTACATTACAATGTATGTTAATGTAATACTGATGAAAGTTATGATGATAAACCATATGAAAGTTATAAAAGTTATAACTGATGAAAGTTATGAACGTTATAACTGATAAAGTTATGATGGATGGAGAGATCATGGTAAGTAGACCTATATATTTCCAAGGTTCTTATGTTTCACAGTAAGTGGCAGATTATTAAAAAGACTGACAACTTCGAAGGTTTGAAAGTTTGTGGAGCAAATGGAACACCACTTCATTGCTATTGGGAGTGTAAATTAGTACTACATTAGAAAAGAAAAATTTTTTGTTTTTGTTTTTGTTTTTTTAATAAATTTAAACCAAGACCTATCTCTTGACCCCACATTCCACACTTAGAAATAACAGTACATGTCCATGAAAAAGACATATGCAAAATGTTCATGGAAGTTCTTATTATAATAACCAAGTCTGGAAACAGCTCAGGTTTTTATCAATGGGAGAACTGATACAAAATCTGTGGTTTATTCACAAAATGGGACTACTATTCAGCATTAAAGTAGCGCAAATTACTGATACATAAAACAACACCATGACTCTCAAAAGCATTATGCCAAACAAAAGAAGTTTTACCAAAAAAGAGTACATATTCTATTATTCATTTATTTGACTTTTTGGAACAGATAAATCTAATCTAATGGGAAAATAAAATAGAGAAACCTGGTTGATTTGAGGGGTAGTGACTGATGGAAAGAGGCATTAAGACCATTTCTGGGGTGATGGTAATATATTATACAAGTGTGCACATCTGTTAAAGCTTATTGAAGGTTACTCTCAATCAGTGCATGCAACACCCAGCAAGGACTTATTCATTTCACTGTTTAAGTTTTAGCTTAAAAAATAAAGTAAACCAATACTGAATTCTAGTTAATGATATTCATGATGAAGACTTGAGGCACGACGTTTGCAAGGAATCAAAATATAAGACGGACAGTTATGTACAGATAGATAGATGTATAATAAAGCAAATACAGCGAGATACTAATTTTAGAATCTTAGATGCTGAGTATATGACTGTTTACTATATGATTCTTTCAACTTCTCTGTATATGAGGAAATTTCAATAAAATTTGGCAAAGAATCTATAGAAGTATTACATGTGCCTATATATGTGTATATGTAAATATCTATATAGAACTGTCTATACATATACACATATATGTAGATGTACATATATGTATATATATGATTTATATAATCTTTTGTCTTTTATAAATTGTCAATACCAGTAACAATAACATTTTAAATTGACATCTCTTAAATCAAATGTGGCAATGTTTTCTGGATACCACAGAGGAAAGCTATCTTTTCAATCCCTGTCAGAATCAGTGGAAACAAGCAAGAGCAAAGCATAGTATCAGCCAAACAGCTGAAAGCCTCTCCAAGACCCCAGCAGGCCAGCAGTCAGCAGGTGACTGTTTTCCTTGTACAGATTTCCAATCCTTCCAGCTTTTAGTTCATAAAAATGAAGAACTTTGACTTTGAATCATATTTAATACATAATGTTGTCTTTTGAAGAACTACAAGTGAGCTGGAGAGGAATGTCTTCAACATGCTAGTAAGCGATCTGCTGTGTGGCATGGTTCAGACTGGTTTCTGTGGCTGTCGGTGACATTTCTCTAGTGACGAGCTGGAAGGCTGTTATCTGGTAGCAAAAAGAATTCAGTTCAAAGAAGCCTCATAAGAATTTAATCTTATGAATGAAGAAAATAATTCCCAGAATCTAAATGTCACTGCTAATTTTCAGACTCAGTTACTGTAATTCCAAATGAATTGAAATTAATGAAACCCACTGGCCTCACTCCCCTCCCTGCTCTAAAGGAAAATTCCTTCCACCTCCTACACCCATTCCTCAGTCTGGTGCTATCCAGTTGTCCTTTTCCCGTCCATATGTATCCTTACAGACCAACTTCCATCTTGGTTTTGTAAATCCTGACACTTATTCCCAAATTTCTCTGTTTTAAGAAAACACTTCTTCAGCCTTCTTATTGTAATTGAAGCCTTGATTTCCTCTGACAGTGACACCCTGTAGCTCTCCCTGGTGGATCCCAAGAACCACTGGAAGAGGAAAAGTATCGTCTTCCTGGCTTCTAACTGCTACTTATGAATCAGTTCCTCTAGTCAGTTGTATCTTCTTTTTTTATATAAAGTTCAAATCGGGGCACCTGGGTGACTCAGTCAGTTAAGTGTCTGTCTTTGGTTCAGGTCATGATCCCAAGGATGCTGGGATCAAGTCCCACATCCCCGCTCAGCAGAAAACCTGCTTCTGTCTCTCCCTCTGCCTGCCACTCCCCCTGCTGTGCTCTCGTCCTCCCTCTGTCAAAAAAATGAATAAATGAATAAAATCTTAAAAAAAAAAAAAAAAGAATTTCAGGAGCGCCTTGTTGACTCAGCCATTAAGCATCTGCCTTCGGCTCAGGTTACTATCCCAGGGTCCTGGGATTGAGAACCGCATTGGGCTCCCTGCTCAGCAGGAAGCCTGCTTCTCCCTCTCACACTCCCCTTGCTTGTGTTCCCTCTCTCGCTTGCTATCAAATTAATAAATAAAATCTTAAAAAAAAAAAATTCAAATCATCCACCCATTCTACATGCTCATCTCTATTACTGGCTGACTCCATGAAGCCCAACCATGAAAATATTACTAACTGATTCAGTTATCTTTATCCCCCAGTTTTCTGGCATTCTTACTCAAAAGGTGAACATAAGCCAGCTTTAATGTTATTTCACAGAAACCAGAAAATGTTAAAGGGTACTTTGAGAACAAAGATGTCTTACTTCTCCCCATGCTAAGATTTCTGCTTCCAATTTATTTTTTACTTTTTTTTTTGTCTCCAGTTTAACATTCTCTCTCCTCATCTGTCTATACTTTTATATAAGGATTGCCTATCCGATCTTACCTCTACTACAGTAGTGGCCCAGTAACTAGTCTTTCTGTATAACTCCACTTCTGTTTATCTTCCATGGTGTCATGAAAATTATCTTTCTAAAAATTAAGTCTGATCACATCACTTTTTTTTTTCAAGACCTCTATGTTGCCTAGAGTAGAGGAGCCACTCCTTAGTCCTCTAGACATTTATAGTCAGCCCCTAACCTACCTCTCTAAACTTATTTGTACATGTCAAGTGTACTGACACTTTACTGTTTACAACTATATCGGGTGCTTTGAAAATTCTTTGCCATGCATGATGTCATCCATTATCTCGCCCCTTCTACAATATCTTTTTCTGTACAAGGGCTACCCACTCATCTTTCATGACCCAGCTCAAATATCCCTGCTCTGTGGACGTGTTTCCTGACTTTGCCACAAAGAATTAGTTTCCTTCTTGGTGTCTACACAGTACTTAGTTGCTATTTTATTACAACACTCATCATACTGAAACTTTAATATCCTTTACAAAATAGATTTCTACTCTATAACATCATTGAGTGTAGAGAGAACACTGGACTGTAACAACGCTCAAATCCAAATTTATAGAATAAAAAGAAACAGATACAGATATGTGTAATCTTTCTAGAAAGAAATCTCGCAAACCAAAGCCATTAAATTGATCAGCTCCTTGATTTGGTAGAAATGTAAAGACTCTGTTTTGGCACTCTAGCTCAGTGAAATAATGCAAAGAACCCAAGTGATTGGAAAATACTGAGTATCTATCATTGCTTGCCTGACCAAATCCAGCCTCTATTTCCATTCCTAGGTAACTGCCACTGTATTTAGTACAGAGGGTATGCAGATAAGGTATCCTGATAAGGAAGTGGAAGTAGAGAAGATCTTTCTTTTTCCCTTCCTTTAGCAGCTGGGGCATGTGCTGGAGGCACGTGCACAGGGCTTCAGCCTGGGGCTTTACATATCGAGCCCTTGAAGAACAGGGTTGGGGAATAAGAAAAATAAGATAATAGTGACCGAGATAAAAGTATCAGTGGTGGCAGAGAAGGAAGGCGTTAAGGGCAATGTCTGTAAGAAGACCCTGACTAGATCATTTAGGCAGTGAAACCTGGAAATGGCCTTGATAAACACCATCTCTCAAGCCTTGTATTGAGAACGTTCCAACAATTCTGCAAGTTATGTGATAAATACATTTGAGCCTAAGTAAAACAGTGTTGGAGATTTCTGCTGCTTCTGGTCAAGAAGCCACATGGATACAAAGGCCCTACATTATGTTTATACATTCTCCTTCACCCACAAATGCACATAAATACACACATACACAGACACATGCAAGTGTGCACATATACAAAGATCAAGAGGGTAATTTTATCATAACTAACTAAATAGATACATAGGCAGTCGCTTCACTTAAACATCTTTAGGACAAAATGTGAAGGAACAATAGTAGTGACAGCCATCACAATTATTTACACAAAGACCCAATGCTTATACAATGATCATAATGTGAAGTGATCACTTTAAAAATTCTGCTTCACAATGGAAGGTTTTTTCTTGTTTGTTTTTTCTTCTTTGTGTGTTCCTTTTTGATTACCTTGAACTGTGTAAAGTTTGGTAAACCATCACTTTAAAATGATGATAACCTAACTCATGTTTCTAAAGGAAATCTTTCTAATACAGTCTGGCAAAAATAATTTCTATTATATTTTTTCATCAGCCTAAATATTAAACTAAATGAATATGGTGCAGTAGTTGCCTTCATTGTCTGTGCCTTGCATATTACAGTTTGTTATTACTACTCAGAGATATTAATATATATATTTATATTTTGGCATTCATAATATATGTATTTTAATTTCTCAAATCATGCCTCTTGTTAACATCTATAGTTAAGTTTGCAAAGACCCTCACCAACATAATTAATAACAGGTGGTACGTAGAAATTTGGTATGGAAAAGTCGTCCAGTCAATGACTTCTCTTTAATATAATATAGTCAATTTCTTAATAACTTTAAAAAATCATCACATATTGTTTACAACAATCCATTACGTACGTGTCTCTCTCTCCTTCCCCTTTTAATCATCTTAATCTTGGTGCATTGTATTTCTCCTGCTTGTTCATGCCAAGCCCCTATCACCTCTTGAAGAGTAAGAGGAAACTGAATGTCTCTAACTTTCCATTTAAGTCTTTCAGGTCTGTAGAGCTTTGTTAAAAATATTCATGCAAGCAAACAGAGCTGTTTGCAAGTGGTTCAGTATTTGAAAGACAAAAGAGAACCTGCCAATTTAAAATGTTCTAAGAGGCATCAAGGAAGAAAAGGAGATACTTGTCTGTTGAAATTCTGAGCTATGTGGGTGTGTGGGAACACACTGGTATAAAACAAAAATGGGATAAAACAAAATGTTGCCTAAGAGAATGATTTCCAGCTGTGCACTGCAGGAAGTAACTCAATGCTCTTGATATGTGATGCAGATGAAGAGTTTTAGAGAACTAGAAAATCAGTCCAATTTGAACTAATAGCCATCCAGACACAGCAATGTTTGTAAGCTGGAAAAAAAAAAAATAATAATGCTAAATCCAGTGGTTGGGGCGGTGGGGTGGGGGGAGAAAAAAAAAAGAAAAGAAGAAACAAGGAGAGCATGTATTCTAGTCCAGACTCACATTTATAGGCCTTTCAAATTTGTCTTGTACTGTTGCTTAGTTCTGCCCTTTCCAGCTTCCAAAATAAAAGAATATTTTTGGAGACTTCTGAGTTGGTTTGGTCTCTTTTCTTCTTTTTAAATAAGAAAAGAGTACATGATCCTATGTGGAATGAATTTTAAAAATTATGTACACCCTTCTGTCTAGAGAGATTAAAATGAAAATGTAAGTATTTTCATTATCATTGGAAATAAAATAAACCAAATGTAACCATATGTACTCCAATGGCTCTTAAGCCTGTTTTGCTTGTAGAGTAACAATATCACTCTATGTAGCAAATATTCTTACTAGACTAAGGACTATGAGGGCCATTATGAACTTGGCCCTGACAAGCACTGTAAGATTTTATTAAATTCCTCATAAGGGTATCATTTATCTTATAAAAATAGGATCATATCATTAATTTGTCATAACCTAAAGCTTGTACATACACAAGATAATAACTGCCATGGTAACCCAGATCTCTGGTAAGAACACTAACAGATACACCAGGAAGGGGCATAACAATGTGTCTCTATGACAATGGTAAGGCATTTGTACCCAAACTTCTTCAAACTCCTCCAAATAGTTTTTTTCAAAACCAACTCTACCTATCCGATTCCTGGTAAATGAAAATTGAGCACACTACTTCTGATCAATAAAGACTTCTTAAAATACAGAACAACAACAACAACAAAATCACATTTAGCAAACCATCATTCTCAGGCTAGATTGAAAAGATTCTTTATCTCATTTTTAATTCATGTCCCCAAAATACAGGTTCCTGTACTCCCGTTTCCATCCTTATTGAGTATTCAGTGGACTGCTCTGATCATAAAATTTCTAGTCCTTTCACTTTGCATGGAAGTCTTATCCACTATCCATGTAAAATTAGAATCTACAAACTACTTTGTTTTGTTTTTTAGTGTTCTACTTGTAGAACAATCCTGACTCATCCTAAAGGTTTTCAAAATCCTATAATGAAAAATAATTATTATAGCTAGGATACTTATTTAGAATGTTCTACCATAAGGATACCCAAAATATTCCTTGAGGGGGTGGCAGTTGGGGAGAAATAGACTGCTTCCAACTTCTTCCAACTTCACTTCATCAATATCAGCGGAACATATGTTCAGTATCTGCTCTCCTCTGCCTGGCTTACAAAACCAAACCTATAAACTAGATGTCTCTTTGGCAGGTCTGCCTGCAAACTCAAAATGAGAAGCAAAAAGGCAAAAAAAGGAAATGCAAAAACACTTTTAAGTCACTGAAAATGAAATGGAGGGCCTCAAATTGGCAATTACCCATTAATAGAGGTGTTTGTACCATTGAAAACAAATCGAAAATTTTGTGTCTATCTGCGGTTAACCATTCAAAATGTAAAAATAAAAATATGATAAATCTCGAAGCTAATTGCTATGCAAGGGGCATAGGCTTGCATTTGCATCCCTCAAACAAAAATATCAGAAGGGGCTCATGTAAGCTTTGATGCATACAATGGCAGCAGGAAAGATGCTCTTCCTCATGGACCCTGCTCTTTAAGGACTGCTAGACAATTTCTTATCTCCAATGATGAAACAGATATTTTATTTGATTTTTTTTTAAGATTTTATTTATTTATTTGACAGAGGAGAGAGATCACAAGTAGACAGAGAGGCAGGCAGAGAAAGAGAGGGAAGCAGGCTCCCTGCCAAGCATAGAGCCAGATGCGGTGCTCAATCCCAGGACCTTGGGATCAGGACCTGAGCTGAAAGCAGAGGCTTTAACCCACTGAGCCACCAGGCGCCCCAAAATAGATTAAAAAATGCTCTTAAGAAGCATTAACATTCATTTGCTTTGTTTTTTTTATTTGTTTTTATTAATATGTATAAGAGTTCCTCAGGGCTTGATCCTGTATCCTTTTCTCATTTTGTCCTCCTCCCGAAATAATCTCATCGGCTTGGAGGCCATTTACATACTATCTGCAAAGTCAACCACTCCCAAGTTTTATCTCCAGGCCAGATACCTTTTTGAAGCTCCAGGCTTCCTTATCCAAATGCTGGTTGATACCTTCCTTGGACATCTCACAAACATCTCAAACTTTTCCCAAAGCAGAGCTCATGATTTCTTATGCTCCAGCACTACCAGGATGCCCACAGCATGCCTCCCCCACCTGGCCCTGCCCCCAACTGGCTACTCCTAAATTCTCTCTTGCTGAGCACATTCTACTTTACCTACCTGGTGCCTTATACAGAAAGCTCCGAACCATTCATTGTGGCCGCCACACCACCACCAAATACTACTGGAACTCCAAAATTAATTTCCGATAGATCTGCTCTCTAGTGCCACTACCAACACTTGGGGCCACGTTACAGCATTTTTAACATCTGGACTTCAGCAAGAACCTCTCAAGTGGACTCCTGTTTATTACCCTCTGTCTTTTTTTGACCCTTTTTTAACAAACTGGATTTTCTAAAGGTGCAAATGTGATTAAGTCACTGCTCTTAAAAATATTTTAATGGATTATAATTTAGGTTTAAAAGTCAAAATTATCCTGGTTTACAATCTCCTCTTACTACATTCAAGGAAAACTGTCTTTAGTCAGTCTCTAGACAAGGTTCTGCTTTTTCCTCCCTCAGGACTTAGCCGGGATATCCCTGCTCCTTAACTTTCCTCTACTCTTCATACCTCCTGTCTTTCATGAGTCTTTCCTCCTGATAGCGTACTTCCTCTGAGATCTTTGCTAACCCTTTTCAAATCCCCATTAAAATCCCTGACTATGCCTTACTTTTCCTCTCTAGCTCTGATCATATTTTGTAATGTTATGTAATGATTATTTATCCAAGGTCTATCTCTCTTCCTGGAACAGAAGCTCCCTGACAGAAGAAGCTATGTTTGCTCTGTTTACGTTGTTTATCATCATATTCTCAGAATCCAGCAAGGGCCAGATGCATAAAGGTGTTCCAAAATACTGCCCAAGGAAAAAATCCACCTTAGAATTTAGGGCATACAAGGCGTGCCTCTTCTGAAGAAGTGAAAAACTTCATTTTGTCAAAATATAAGAAGAATAAATCATGAAAAAAGCAAAACAAACAATATACCAAAGGGGGGTTAAAAACCCCAAAACAAAGCAAAGCAAAACAAAACACCCACACAGATTTAGTTCTTTCATCGTTTTGGTGATTTGACAACAGAGAGATAACGTTAGCATCAAGGGCTAAAACCAATATTCCTTTAAAGTTTATTTTGTTAATTGTTTTCCTAAACTCAAATCCCTACTTCTGGGTAGTTTCTCAGCTTCTGTTTTAGAAAATACACAAAACCGTCTTTTGTGTTTTGTTATAAGTCACCTTGAATTCTCACTGGGATTAGGTTGGTTCAATGGGTAAATTTTTGGTTTAGGAGTTACATTGATTGATTGATGTATTTCCCAAAACCCTATCTCCACCCACCCATCCCCCCCAATACTTTCCTATTAAAACAACAATAACAAAAACAAAACAAAACAAAATTTTGGAGGATAAAAATGTACTGTTCTAATAAATACAATGTTAATGTTAGACCTACCGCTGGACTGCCCCTGTACGTTTCATACTGCATTATCACTTTCAAATTGTGTCAGGTCTCAGCCTGCTTTGCAGGGTGAAGAATTAGAATGAGAGTTGCATAAAAAAATGCTCCACAGCTGACTCAAGCATCTAATTCTGTTTTATGCTTTAAAAGCAAATTCTACGCAGCTTCAGTATATCTATGGAAATACTTGTTTTATAGACAAATTTTTTTTGAAGTGAGGTTTGACAGTGTTTATAGCAAAACACTTTGTTCTCTAGCAGCTGTTTGAACACACACATAAATATGCAGGAAAACTCACAAATACTCTGTTTGCTCTTGTAAATACTTGAAGTGAAAAATCAGCATTTTACAGTCATTTAGCATAGTGTTGCTAATAATACTTCTTATTTACCAAGCACATAGAAACTCTCAGATAAAAGGAGGTTTTGTCACAAAAATTTTTTTACTATTTTATCAACATTCAATGACCACTAAATGCTAAGTTCCTTGAAGACAAAGACTAAAACTTCTTAATCTTTTTTATTTTCAGAGACAACTAGAATTATTGACACCAAATGGGTGCTCAGTTTATATTCCTAAAATTAATGAGTCTTACTAGTGAATGAGATTCTGTGAATTGATTTAGTCATACCAATTTGAACTTCTTTCTTAGAAATTCTGCATGGAGTTAGTATATTTGTTCTAGAACATCTGATCTAAAACAAAAACAAAAACCATGCGCCTTTGTCACGGGGCATGTACCATTAATGTTTGTTTGAGCCGTGCAATTCACTGATCATAATATATGTGTAGCACTGTCCATTACTAAATAATTTCATTTATCTCCTTAATCTCAAGAAACTCTAAGATATAGGATAGGCAATATAAACTCAGTTTTATAGATAAAATAATGGAAGATCAGTAATGATAATTAATTCCCTAGGTAAGGGAATTTTCAAACTCAATTCCAGTTCTTTAACTGTATGTAACACATATTCATTGAATGCCTCCAACTGCATAAGGCACTCAGATAGGCAGTATTTATACAAGAATAAAAAACACAGGCATGACACCTCTCTTCAGAGCTTCAAACCACTGTAAGAGAATTATATGATAGAATTTCTGCACTAGGTTTATTAGAAACATTTCCATATTGGATATGATAAATAAAAAAAACAGAAGTAGGTGGTGACAGCAGGCAACAAGAAGAAAATTTCAGAGATATTCAAAGGCAGTCTGGCGGGAAGTCAAGTCCAGAGATGAAGCTAAGAGAACGGTGGAAGTGAGCCCAGAGAAATCAGATTAAGCTAATCTTTATCTTGCATACCTAGATAAAGACCTGGAATCTGGGTTTGGAGATGATGAAATTAAAGATAAGGGTATTAGGAAAGGATCTGATTCTGAGTCAGCAGCTTGCAGAAAGAAAAACTCATATTCTAGCCTTGAGTCAGAGGTTGTCTTCAGCAGGCTAGCACTTCTGAGTCAATAGGTAGAAGCAAGAAAACTCTACAATGGGTTGGTCTAAGAAAAAAGTGATCATGCCATTCCTAAACGTCAACTTGAGATTTTCAAAAATTCAAAAATTTCTGAAAAACTGCTTTCTACCACTCACTAAAGATTTCAAAAAAATTTCCCTTGATTTTGGGGGGTATTTCCCCCTCCCCCACCCCCAGTTTTTCTCACAACTCATCTATTTGGGAACATGTCTCTTTTTTCCAATTATTAACAGGCAGTAAGAAAACAGCTCCTCATCATCAAGTTTACGTTCTGTAATAAGTTTAGTCACCTTTAAAGTTTCTAATTTTCATTAGAGTTCCCCCAAGAATAAACACCATTGCCACTAATTCCAGATCTTTAAAAAA
Source organism: Mustela lutreola (assembly GCF_030435805.1). Classification (NCBI taxonomy): domain Eukaryota; kingdom Metazoa; phylum Chordata; class Mammalia; order Carnivora; family Mustelidae; genus Mustela; species Mustela lutreola. The sequence goes on from NC_081295.1 coordinate 72,116,664, forward strand.
GTGTTTCGTCTTCACTGGAATCAGTGAGTTGGGGACACAAATAGAGAAGAGAGGTATTACTATGACTCATTATAACTTGCAGTGGTTACTAGTTGTCTACATCAAAACTTACTCAGTTCCCAATCCTGACGGGCAAATTGACAGAGGGAAATTGATGGGCTCTGGGATATAGAATATTGAGGTTGAAGGAGAGCATCCCTACAAGCATCTGGGGTAGACTGGTCTTTGGAGTATCAATCTTATTATAAGCATAATATCCAAAATGAGACATTCTTGTTAAAAAGATACTATAGAAGGTGGCTACGTAACCGTTCTCTAATTAAATATGCCTAATCAGTTTCCTTTTTCAAGAGGATCACTCTACTAAAATTCCATCCACTTCTGAGTTTTTATATGCCACCACACATGATACACTCTTATTTATACTCTAGTATTTTAATTGCATGGTAGTTAGCACTCTTCATGGCTGATGCATAATGAGCTCTCAGATCACTACAGTATCACAAGCTATTTTTTTCTCCACACTTGCACATAGTGTAATTTTTTCGTCATCTCATTTTAGTGTCATGAGATTTTTGCTTTCAAAGTAAATTGCTCTTCAGTTTTATCGATGAAACTTCCGATTGGTATCTGCTCATTTCTCTAAGTTATTGTTCTCTCCTTTAATCTAATAATATTTTATCCATTTTTTACTACTGATAAATGTAAACAACATACTGTATCATCTAAAATCATATCTAGATAATATATCCTGGATTATTTTGGAAAGGAAATATATATTTGGTGGATTCAGTCATGTCAAGACAGCCAAAGGTTGGTTGTTTTTCATTATTAACACTGAATCTCGAGATTGTCACCAGATTGGGTGATGGCTAGAAGTTACTGGGAAGCATAGAATATTTCAAAAGGTAATTCATTTATTGAAAATATGACAATAATAATAAAGAGTTGATAATACAAGGCGCTTCAACTTAGACACACATAGAAAATTAAATTTAAGGACCATATTTTTTCCCTCAGGCTCCAAAATTTATTCAAAACTCAAAAAGGTCAACTTATTGAATGAAATGTTTTCAGTATATAGATTTATTCACTCACAAAACTGTAAACATTAACTAGTCCCAAACATGTTGAAACAAGAAATATAAACAACATTTTCAAAATGCTATATATTTTCTTGGCGACTGCAAGCATGCCCAGCAAAGTGTTACTCTTTAGCGATATATATTTTGTCTACCCTGTCAGTAATGAAGCAGGCTTGTAAATCATGCTTATGAAACTGATAGATGGATTTAGGGCCTTAGGATTTCTAGACACTCGTAATAATATTTGTTTACTGTCTTTCTCTAAACTAAATTGAAAACTTGTTTAATAATATATCTGCTTAATATAATGATGGACTCAAGAAAGCGTTCAGGAAATGTTTGATAAATAGATCAATTAATGCATGAATACAACATAAAAGTCTGGTTTTCAATATGAATCAGAAAAAATTACACTGCGAAGAGCAATAGAAATGTATGTCATTTAAAATGTGAGTAATACATGGTATTTTGTATGTGAATGTGTGCGTGCCTATTGTTGTAGAGGGAGCTGAGATAAATCCTTCTCTTTCAACTTCTAATTATCAGGTTTAATCCTTGTTTTTCAAAACTGCTTTAAATTCACATTATCTTCGATCAGTATTGATACAGTTTAAAGCCCCATTTTTAATCAAGGTAGAAAAGATCATTATTTGTTAGATTCCTGTGCATTATGGTCAGATGAAGGTCTGAAGATACTGTAGACCTTAATCTATACTGAGCTGGCGACAATCTCAAAATTCAAATCCACTTTCTTTCCGTTCTTGGCCCTCTCTGGATCCCCTGATATCTCTCACTTGACTCTTCAGTTAAATACAAATGTTTCATCTAGGTATTCCAAGTAGCCCATAATTTGGCCCTAACCCCCTTCCCTATCTAAATCTATTCTGAATTTGTCTCATTATTCTCAGTTACAACTTCAGGTTCTAGTCAAAGATTTCATTATCTTAATCTGACAGCACTACCTCTCTAAGATTGGATTAGTACTAAGGATGAGGACTATAGTTAACGCTGCTACACAGTGTAGGTGAAAGCTGTTAACAGAGTAAATCCTATGAGTTCTCATCATAAGTAAAAAGCCATATTTTTTTCTTTTTTTTTTTTTTGCATCTACTAAACATATTGTGGTAATCAATTCACAATATGTATAAGTCAAATCATTATCCCATACACCAGAAACATGGGGTACTGTATATCAATTAATCTCAGTAAAACTGGGGGAAAAACATACCCAGGTTACGTTAATTGCCTTATCTGATTTATTATCCATAGTTCTCAATGTAATATTACCTTCAAAATCAGTGAAAAATCCATCCTCTTGATTAAAAAAATTTCCCCATCCTTCCCTACTCCTTATCAATTAATTTATATCACAAAATTAATCATTTCAAAGATTTTTAAAATTTTATTTGGTTTTATGTAGATATACTCATGACATTAGAACAAAATATTACATACTAGTTTTGAAAATTCAGAATGCCTAGCATATGGTGTTCAAAGGTACAAGTCAGTGCTCAAAAGTTCTCATCAAACTCTTTCATTCACCTGCACTATATAAACAAACCTATCACACATACATCTGTGTGTGTTTGTACAACTCCACATATTAAAACCTATCAGCTATTGGTAAAAATTTCTACAAACTATTATATACGGATTCTAACATATTAACTTATCATTCATTCAGCAAATATTTATAGAGTTCTTGCTATGTACAAGATGAGGCCACCTTGGGCTAATAATCACTCTGGAGTTACTCATTTCTGTAACTCTGTCGGTGTCTAGCTAGAGCCTTGTACAAAATTAAAATAAACTCTATTGATAAGAACTAGGGTATCTGCTTCCAAAGTGCTTATTTGTTTTTGCATAGCTGTAACACATTCTCTTTCAATACAGGAGTTATTACTAAGCAAAAGATACATACCACTTTTTTATTTCTAATATTGAATACTAGCTTTCTGTTCTCTTATAATCAAAACTACCTGGAATTTTCCACTTTGAAAAATGTTCAATTTTAGCTATGGCTGAATAGAGAAAGTAAGGCCTAAGCAGATGGCTGTCAAAACACCAATGACTACATACTATGGCTGAGAACTTGAACACGAAAATATGCAACGTGGTACAGAGTAGACTTCTTCCATGTAAATGCCAAGGGACATCTGGCTTGAAAACTCTGAAAAATCAATTTGATGCTATTCTATATTTGCTCTGTCTTCCACGAATATTAAATTATATCAGCATCTGCTAGAATCCCTGACAGGAAAGGCTGTGTCCCCAGAACCACTTCAAACCCTAGTGTTTCACTTTCCAACATCAGAAAACATCTGGAAGCTAAAAACTGGCTTAAAGTGTTGTCTACATGAATGCAGCTTTTTGGGAACTAGAACCCTTATGTCTGAAAGAGTTAATGCACCCCCACTCATAAATAAATTCTCCTTTCTCTAATAAAATACACATACACTAATTGCTTGTAAACAGCTCTACTCTTGGAGTTGGTATCTAAATGTATGTCTGCTACATTCATCCTTGCTGTTAGGCTCAATTTAGTGTACATCTATGCAAGTGTCTTAATGCAAAATATCACTGTACTACTTGCAACCTGACAATGTCTTTGGGTTAATTAAAATGTTATGTAACTTAGCAAGGAAATCGAAATTCAACCAATTTAGTCGATATAATATGAATGTATTTAATTATTATAAGTACTTTTTCTATCTGCTCAAAGCCCCTATTTCATTCTGTATCATAGAAAGATCATTGATATCATGATCTCATTTTCACATAACCCATCATTCTATTCTGTATCATATCAAATATGAAATCCTGAACCCATATACAGTGAGAGTAAGTGAAGGGTATTTTATCAATGAAGTAAATATTCATATTAAAGCACAAATTCTAGTAAGTGTAACACACACAAAGAAGTACACAGGTATTAATAAAATTTTGCATGTGTGTGTGTGTGCAGGTGTGTGCACAGCAAATTCCTTTCTATAACTGGATCTGCACCGCCTGTTAAGTGTAGCAAGACTGGAAAATGATTCTGGACTGAAAAAGAGCATGTACTTTGTTCCACTAAAAGGAAATCACTGTAAAGTTTCTTGTGGCTCTATAATGTAGTCAGAATGTTTCAAATGTAATTTCCTTAAATGAGCAAAGGCTGCCACAAGTATATTGTACCTGCATCCACCCTGCCCACAGAGCACACATCAGTGGTGTTCGGCGGCTATGAAATTTCCCATTTCCCATTTAAAATGCATGAATTTGCACATCATACCAAAAAGAGGCAAAAATAGTTTCCTTGATTTAAATTTTTTCAATTTAATTTCAATTCTGATATGGTTAGTCTCTTTTCTCCATGGACTCTTCTTGTTAGGGATGATTTCTCCTTGACCTACTAACGAAGCTGTTGATGAAAAGAGTAATTGTAGCTCTATTATAGCAAAATGCAGTCTCTCCAGCTTTAAGAAAGAACAATAATGTTTTCAGATCACTGTTTTTTAAAAAGTCCTTCATAAAAATAACATTCATATTTTAAGCTTCTATTATATCGTAGTAAGTCTGAATACACACTTTTAAATGTAAAGACAATGTGCATGGATATGTGTACTTTTCTTGGAAATCAATAATAAATTAATAATAACTTCATACAGATAAATAAGCAATCCAGGAGTGAGGAAAAAAATGGCTTTTTTGTAAGTGGAAGGGAAAGGTCTATTTTATGTAAAAATAGCAGAGGTGCACATTTCGTTGATTTTTCACATTCTATAACACCTCAGTTCTCCCTTTTCCTAATGATTCAAACTAGACCCTTCAACAGATTCACTCAGATATGAGCCCTCATTATGTGTAATGAGAACTGCTGTCATTGCAATACTTATTTCTATACATTTTGAATCCTGAAACTATTTAGCACTAAATTACTTTTTAAATTTTCACAAGTCAGAACAAAGTATTCCGCATAGCCCTGGACTTCATTTCAATGGGCTTCAAGAATACTTCTGCCTAATAAAAAAATGGAAAGAAGTTTGGCTATCTCATTTCTATCAAGACCTAACATGAATTTATTTAGACAAATCTATAACTATACACTAATTTATTGAATCTATGCCTTAGGCATACTATATTTCCTCTAGAAACTAGTAACTTATCATGCTTCCTAAATGTTTTTACACATCATTTAACTTTTTTATCTCATGTACTCAGTATATAATATAGTTCTTTAGTAGACCCAACACTAAGGTTGTATTTAAATTCTATATTAAATTTCTGAATTACCCTGTTTTAAATACAGATCAGCTTTGCAAATGCAAGGAAGAGATGGAGAACTTCTCCCAGGCTGTTGCTAAAGTAGCTGCTAAAACACCCTTCCAAACTGAAAGTGTAGTTCTCATTTGGTCATTATCATTTAGCTTTGGAACTGCTGGACTATATTTATTCATGTACCTAGTCACAAAAAGAAAATTATTAAGCATTTATAACAGTACTATGATATGAAGTGAAAGACAAGGACAAAAATAATAGTGATATAGAATTGTTACTTAGTGAGCTAATAATGAAGTACATGAATTACAAGCAAATAAGCAAAATCAAATACATAATACAATCTAATATAAATACAACAATATAATTTATGTTAAAAGGCAGGGAGATTAAAGGAATAACTGAATGAGGTTGGTAAAACTAGGGAAAAAAAGCAAACCTGAGTGCTAGTCTAGCAATGCAAGCAAGACATAACCATGATTAAAGAGTACTCTACAACAGGTCAGGTTGAAGGTCTAGACCTGAGAATCTCCCAAGTACACTTGGAACGGATGCCAAGGGGATGTTTGCAGATGCACAGAGAAAGCCTGCGGAACTGAAAAGCAGCTAAAGTTTGGAATTCAGAAGAACTTCAATATGGAAGAATTACACAGGGGAACTTCTAAAGATTACCCAGAAGGATTGACGTAAGAGGTCAGAAGAGAATTCAAAGTAAATGTCATCTCGGAAGTCAATGGGAAAGAGTCCTCCAAAAAAGAAGTGCTCAGACATGACAAATGCCACAAAGAATTCAAGGAACACAGGAAAAAATCTTCACTGGATTCAGAAATTAAGGGTGAACTTAATGAGAAGATCTTTATAGAGAGAAGGCAGATTGTCACCAGTTGAGGAGAGAGTGGATATGAGGCAGCAAGTGTGGACATGGATGCAAAGGAGAGCAATGTATATATTTTTGTTTTTTAATCTTTAAAAAGGGGAAGAATTAAGCAAAGTGAAATTCTGAAAGGAAAGAGCTGATAAGGTGTAAGTTAAAAGTATATCTATGAGAGAAGAAAGAAACTGGATGGATAGGACTCCAATTATAGAAAATATTCAAATTAAAAGTGCCAATCTGATATCGGCATTGGATCCAGCATTCCCACATATCTAAACTAGATGCACTAAATAATTTTAGGGCCCACATTGCCTTTAAGTGCATCAGAGTTTTAAAGTCAGTGATTATATTTATTTTGTTATTATTTTACCTCCAGCAAAAACGTATTCATTGAATAGAAAGTGGGGTTGATGCTTTCCTATCATCAAAACTGTTTTATTATTCAAAGGAAAAGTTTACAGCACTGAGTTATGTTAAGAAAAGCTTCTGAAGTATGATGATTTTATTTGGACTCTCCCCCTGTATCTATCTATTGATTTTGCCCACATTTATCAAAATCTAAGAACATGCTGACAATGTATGTCAAAGTACTATTTTTGCTTGAGTCTGGCTAAGTGATTAAAGTTCAATTTCCAAGGCACCAAGAAAATTGTACAACTGAGAATGAATTTATAACATGCATATCACTGAACACTTAATTTTAGAGTAAATGAGGGTTTAGTGTGGTGATGAATACACAATGAGAGCTTGTCAATGGACAGAATTTCTTCTGAGTTTCATGAATAAGCAAAAATGTGCAATATTATAGCATTCCTTTTAAGTAAAACAAAATAGAATCTCAGTCTTAAAAACCTCAAAAATGTATGATGCTATCTTAAAGTAAGCCTCCCGAAAGCTTACTTTATTTTCTTTTATCAGCCTTGCAAAATTTTATTTATATACTAAAAATCGAGAAGAAAATAGCCAGAGCAAACCATCCAGACAACAAAACAGCATCAGAACTACATGGGCTCTCCCATCGAGTCATTTCTTACAGAAGAGATTTCTACTAGCATGGTTAATTTTTACTGTTGTTTACTTTCTAAAACTGTTTAAAACACTGAGGAACTCTCCAATGGATGAAATTTCCTAGAACCTTGAAGTTCATAAAGCTGCCTGGCATGCCTTATGGCCTATTTTTGGTCCATGGCCTACTTATAACCATATTCTCAAGGAAAGTTTTTCTTTTGGAAACAGAGGTAAGTAGCATCCCAAATTGGTCCTCATCTCTTTGTAAAACCTGCAGTCCCCAGAGAAATGACATGTATTTAAGTGGAGGAACACAGCAAGCTTTTCTTTCTTCCTTTTGGCTATTTACTGGTCTCTTGTTTCCTTATCCACAAGTTCTTATCAGGGCAGGACACACTTCCAATTACAAAAAAGTCACTTACAGTTTCCTCCTGGGATAATAACACTTGTTCTTGCCTGAGCTATTCAAAGAGATGCTCAGGGCATTCTTCCTCTTACCTTTTCTCTCCAAAGCTCCGGCTAATTCTTCTGGGTACAGAACTAACTACACTATATATACATACATGTGTATTTGTACCAAAAGGAGGGGAAAAAAGTGCTTCTCAGCACTTAAACATTTTTATTTCCAGAATTTCATGTATGAACTGTATAATATTAAGAAATAAGCTATGTTACATAAAACATATATCCAATTCTACCAGCCTATAATCTACTTGAAATCAATGACACCGTGATTTCAGCATCTGAATAATTTGCCTTTCCCAAATTATTTTAACTTTCGTGCAAAGAAAAGTCAGCATAGAAGAGTAGTCAATTCAAAGATGAAATATTTTGGAATAAATACAACATGCTCAATAATTCAACATTTTGCTCAGTGCGTGAGATGCTGCCCTATCACAAGCAGGTCTCTACATAATCAAATGGACTATAATTTTAAAACTGGGATTTTCCCCAAATCCTGGGATTTCAGCCTACTATCCAGTGAAATACACAACCAAAAGGCAAAACTTCAGAGAGTTACCAAGGGAATTAAAACTGTGAAGTTTTCTTTAATGGATCACTTATGTGAAATAAAAGTTATTCATAAAATGTTATTCTATTAAAAGACAAAATTTAAGAAAAAGAAATAAAAATTTTCTACATAGGTGAATACTTCTTCCATTTGTGGTCAAGAACACCTGTAACCCCGAATCCTTGTAGCCATCTATGCCCCATGGAAAGGTATGGAGGTTACTTCTCTCAAGAAACCCCATAATACCAGAGGGTAAAAAAAAAAAAAAAAAATCTACACATTCTTGCTTTTGACACTGCCCTAGCAAAAACAGCTGGCTCCCTACCTAATCAACCTGTTGTCCTTCCTCACACCCCTCTCAGTCAGCTCCTCAATCATCTCAATCAACTCCTTAATCACATCATTTTAGATCCACAGTGAAATATTAATAGAGAATAAAGATATGCAGGGTACCTGGGTGACTCAGTTGGGGGAGCATCTGCCTTCTGCTCAGGTCATGATCCTAGGGTCCTGGGATGGAGCCCTAAGTCAGGCTCCTTGCTGAGCCTACTACTACTCCCTTTCCTTCTGTGCCCCCCTGCTCTCTTGCTTGCTTTCTCCTCTCCCTCAAATAAATAAATAAATAATCTTTTAAAAAAGAGAAAGAGAATAAATATATGCAGGTTTTTTTTTTTTATAATGAAATGTATCTCATAGAAAAGAAGAACCAAGATTTAAGAGGAGAAAAATTTGAAAGACAAAAGATAATACAAATGACTGATGATAGCATTTTTTTCTTAAAGGAAGAAATCTCCAATTACATTCTTGAAGAAATTTAAAAAGAGAAGAAGAATAGAGTAATATAAGAATGGACTCTTACAAATATTTCTAAAATAAAGTTTTAATACAACTTTCAAAAGATAGAGTTGAGATATTGCTTATAAAAGAGAAACAAAAGAAAAATAGGGTAAAATTAGAATGGGGAAAGATGACATAGATCAAGAATACAAGAAGACCAAATTTGATAAATACAAGCTTCAAAAAAAAAAAAAAAAAATAGAATGGAGGTAGAATTTATAGTAAAACACACACAGAGAGAAAAATTATCCAAACTTGAAGGACTAAGTATAGGACTAAGTATATAAACTAAAAGTGACTAGCATTTTATACAATTATTCAAAATTTAAAAAACTCAGAAAATTTATTGCCCATTCAACATTTCTTCAGAAACTACTTGAGGATGTGCTCCAGCCAAATGAAAAAAAAACCAAAAAAAAAGGAAGTTGTGAATTAAATGTAGGAAAACACTACAGTAAGCCTAGGGAACAATTACCCCAAATTCAACAAAACACAGAGGACTTTGGGCAGAGACAGCTTAAAAAAAAAAAAAAGTGGGGATATTTAGAATAATATACTGAAATATGTTTGGGGGATACGATATAATAGTACAAGAAGTGCAAGAAGAATTAGAAAGTCAGGAAACAAACATGAAAAATAAGCTATCAAGACAGGACATAGATAGTTCTCAAGACAGGAACAGTAGGTATTTTAACATTGAATATTACATCAAAAGACATAAAAACTGATGATGGGACATCTGGTTGAGTCAGTTAAGCATCATACTCTTGGTTTTAGTTCAGGTCATAATCTCTGAGCATGGAGTCTGCTTGGGAGTCATTCTCTCTCTCCCACTCTGCCCTTTCCTTTGCTCACACTCCATTTTTCTCAAATAAATAAGTAAACAGAATATTTTAAAAAATAAAAATAAAATTGTGAGAGGGGGCACCTGGGTGGCTCAGTGGGTTAGGGCCTCTGCCTTCGGCTCAGGTCATGATCCCAGGCTTCTGGGATCGAGCCCCGCATTGGGCTCTCTGCTCAACAAGGAGCCTGCTTCCTCCTCTCTCTCTGCCTGCCTCTCTGCCTACTTGTGATCTCTCTCTGTCAAATAAATAAATAAAATCTTTAAAAAAATAAAATAAAATTGTGATATAGCTATATTAGGATAGTCAATGAAGATCAGATGTAAGAAAACTAAATTGTAATTTAGAAAAACAGACTGTTAATTGATGGTACCTAAAATTAACAAATTGAGAAATATGAATCAAAGCCTATCTAGAGTATCAGAAGATAAAATTTAAAAATATTAACATTAGACACCTAAAAGGAACATGACTGGGAGGGAATTAGGAATGGGTGGATAAAAATGTTTTTATTTTTATTTTAAACATTTTAATTTTAACATTTATTTTAAATGTTTTACTTCAAGCTTGTTAATATTATTAACTTTTACTTCAAGCTTGTTAATATTATTTAACTTTCCTGTTTAATTTAAAATTAATTTCCTGGCATTTTCAACCCCCTGAGAGTTATGGTATATGCTTCTTAAAGCAATGTAAAAGATGATCATTACTAGGTTAAATAATGGTTTTATCCATTCTAAGGCAGAAAAAAAAATCTTGTTTGAATTATCTCTTTTTAGAAACATGGGTAGCAAATGTATTATCAATAATGGGATCATGGAGGGCGCCTGGGTGGCTCAGTGGGTTAAGCCTCTGCCTTCGGCTCAGGTATTAATCCCAGGGGCCTGGGATCGAGTCCCACATCGGGCTCTCTGCTCAGCAGGGAGCCTGCTTCTCCTCATCTCTGTCTGTCTCTCTGCCTACTTATGATCTCTCTCTCTGTCAAATAAATAAATAAAATCTTTAAAAACAAACAAACAAACAAAAATAGTGGGATCATGTGCCTGGCACATGGCACATATGCCTAGTAAGTGGCAGCTCTTGGTATCTCCTTTATCATCCTCCCTGATGATGCATCCCAAGGGATTATAAAAAATAGTTTTTAAAAATTAATATATCATGCATTTGAACATTAACATTTTGCTAGAATTTATATTACTAAGTTCAGTTGTCAGGTGCCAGGCACATTTATACCAGTCTTCTACCTTTAATAATGCACTTTTTGAGTAGTAGGTAGGTAATCTATAAACTTACATACTTACTCACTTGCTACAATCAATAGTACTCTTATGTCCAAAATTTTCTAACTGGGAGGCCATATTAGAAACATTGATCATATAGAAACCATAGTGTGTCACATATAGGAAGGGCAAAATAAAATAGTTTAACTTAAAGTTGAAATGTTGAACTAATGAAAACCAAGAAAAATTCAACTGACTTGAGTTATAGAATCCTTAAAATAATGTTAAATTATGTTAAATTTGCTTATGGTTAATATACTTGATGACTGTTCAGGAAAAGAAAATAAATTTCCGTTTTAATTCCTAAAGAGACTAAAATGTAACTAAGTTCTGTTTTGTAATCCATTAAAAAAATCTAAATGGAGTGTAGTTTATTTTAACAGATACATAAATTCTCCATATGACTTATATATAATTGGTTTATTTATCTCCAGTGAAGAGAAAATGGACTCTTTTTTATTGCCTGAGATTTTCCTTCTTTTTAAAAATATTTTAAAATTAGTACATTTAAATATCAACATAGTATGTATGTTACATATGTAATAGGTAAGTTATGTATATTAAATATGGCATGTATTTTGTATGTACAATATACAGAGGAAAATGCATACATTTATCTTCATATAATTTCATTTATCACAAATAAAAATATTAGTGTACCATATAGTATATTATCATAATATTATCGTGTACTATCATAAATAAAAGCCTTTATAATCATTACCCAGGTCAAGAGAAGGTACTTCCCATACCCAAGAATCCACCCTCTCGACCACTCCTATCTCTACCCTCTCCAAAGATAACTATTATCCTAACTTCTAACATGATAAATTGTATCTTTTGAGTCATATACAGAATCATGCAGTATGTACTCTTTTATGTCAAATTTCTTTTGCTTAATAATATATTTGAGGATTTACTCATTCTGTCAGATATAGGAGCTGTTTGTTCTTTTTTACTGCGTTATGGTATTCCTTATATGACTATACCACAGAATACTTTACCATACTATGATGCCATTGGTATGTTCCATGCTTTAGATTGAACTGGGCTGCTATAAGCATTCTTGGATGTGTATTTGATGCAGAGGAGAATACATTTCTCTTGAGTATATGCCTTCAGGCTGAACAGCATGAAAAGAGTATGCTTATATTCACTTAGTAGCTAATGCCAAAGAGTTTTCCAAAGTGGTTTGTATTATATACCTGTCTTTAAAATGTTTTTCTGTATAATCTGAATCATAGAGACTTTTCTTGGCTCCCTTTGGCATTCAGATAATAGCTCTTAGCCTAATATGCATAATAATTTAAAGTTGTATTTAGTTTTACTGTTATCATTGTCACAGAGGATACCTCAAACTATTCTTCAGCAAGACGGAAGTTCTGTGGCATTCAGCATTCAAGTGATACAGGGCAAAAGAAAATTTTTCTGTCAAATACTGTATGCCATGCAAATGACAGGATCTGGTTCTTCTAAACAAACTGAGAGAAAACCTCGTGCCGACTGAAGCGTAGACAAGACTGGTGGTTTTTCTCCATTGGATGCAGGGTCATACATTGCACATCACACTTCCCATTGTCTCCAATCCCAATTTCCACTCTAGTCAAAAGCCAGACTACAAAACACAAATGGTGATTTTTCAATGCACACAATTGCAAAAATAAGCAGGCCCAGGATGCATAAACAACCTTGCAAAGTAAAAGGCTGTATTTTTATGCATCAGTTCTCATTCCTTGTGCAGACTACATAAAAAGAAGTGATTTATTTAGGAGCAATAAGGAATACTCTGCTTATTAAAAGTGATACCATCCTTAGACAACATACTAAAATTTTTTTTTTAAAGAACATTTCAAATTCCAGAGTGTTAGGGCATTAAATTTCTTAATCAAGTTAGAGTTAGCAAGAATATGGTGAATAAAAATAATTATCAAAGATGGGATATTTCATACTACATATCTAAAGTGTTCATAGTGAAACACTTATGAATATCATTACATTGAGCAATATATTTTTAAAAAATATATTCACAATCTGTAACAAAGATAAACTATAGGGAGAAGCAAATACTGATTTAGGTAGTATTTATTTCCTTTTCTTGATATACATAAGTAAGGTCCTTTTTCTGGCTCTCTTATGCTTCCATTTGTCACCAGTGATTCTTAGACTGGACTTTGATGATCTCAGGGCAAAGACACTGGTAATTCTGATCAGCCTAAACTTACCTATATGTTTTTGAGGGAGAACCCTGGAGATTTAATATGATCAAAATAACTTAACATTTGTGTTCTTGATTTGTACTTTCAGATATTGTCATGTACGCTTTCAACCTCTATATTGGTAAGTATATACCCTTACTTAATATGTTTACATTTTTATGGATAAATTATCTATATATTGAGTTCAGTATAGTTGTTCTCAGTTATTTTAAAAAGTTACTTTGGAATAAATTGTATGTAATTTCTTATTTGAATAGATTCCTGAGTTATATTTCAAAGAATTATGGCTTCATAATTCTCCCCAACAGAAAATAATACCTGATATATTTGTACTTGGATAGAGTCTAATGACAATATTGAATACTTATCATCTTATAAGCCTTACATCCTTAGTTTTTCATAGTAAGATTTTTATATTCCTTCTTTTAAAGGTGGGAGGCTAAATAATTTTCCCATGGCCAACTACTTAGTTAAGTGTGCACAGAACTAAGGGCATTTTTTTCTGCTTTGTGCTCCAAAAATATAACTTCAGAGAATCTCAGTATCCCTGATGGAACATCTCATTGGCAGGTAGCACTTATATATGAACTCTTCTTCTTCTTCTTCTTTTTTTTTTTTTTTTAAAGATTTTATTTATTTGACAGAGAGAGATCACAAGTAGGCAGAGGGGCAAGCAGAGGGGCGGGGCAGTAGCTCCGGGCAATATTAACTGCTTGCTGAATGCTGACTGTGATACTCTCTGCCTAGCAGAGAGCCCGATGCGGGACTCCATGACCTGAGCTGAAGGCAGAGGCCTAACCCGCTAAGCCACCCAGGCAGCCCATATATGGACTCTTCTGATGTAACTGAAATCCAGATGATGGAATGATGAAAAACTCAAGGTCACAATGATTATATGCAGTTTCTGCTACTCAAGAAGTTGACACAGCAAATATTGGCGTATGCATGAATAATGAACCACAAATGGCAGAACCTAGAACTAGACCTGCCCACTGACATGGTAAAAGTGCGGAGGGGATAAATACAGCTCCAGCTTCCACTAGGTTGTCCAGGCCAGGGTACAAAGCACACAGTAGCCAAATGTAAGATAATGAGGTATCCATATTTTCTTGTTCTTCAAGTGCACAAGATACTCCTCTCCCCTACCTTATTTTCACTGTTGGCCTTGCCTCATACTCTTTCAGGCACTTAGAAACAAAGAGACAGAAACCCTCTCATGTTCACAACACTAATCTACCAATCTACCAGCATCTGGTCCCAGACACTAGTTTCCCTCCAGTTGCTAGAGATGAAACCATGCTCTTCGTATCAAAGAGCAAGTTCTCCCCATGTGGTCTGTAAAATCTGTATCACAACTTCTCCCACCTTCTCAAGGACTTTGCCCTATGTAGATGCCTAGAAGATATCTCAAATTCAATATAGCTGAGGCAGAATTCTTTATTCTCTGGCCTTTCCTCCCTAAAAATCTTACTCTCCTCCCAATCTATTCTCTCATATTCAATGATATCACCAGCTACATAACTGCTCAAGACCAAAATCTAAGATCTATCCTTAATTCTCCTTCCCTAACCATATTAACCATCTCCCTTTTTTCTCATCACCTCCATTCAACTCACCAGTAAGTACGATGACTCCACCTGCTAAACTATCTCATAACATGTCTGCTACCATATGTAGGTAGGGTAGCAGAAACCTACCCTATGAAGGGTAGGTTCCTTGAAACCTACCCTATGTAAACCATCATCACACCTGGATTACTAGAGTTTGTTCTCCCTACCTCAAAATTTGTACCTGAATAATAAATTACCCATATGGCAGTCAAAGATATTTTTCAAAAATATAAGTTGAAAGTGTGCCCCATCTTTACTTAAACCCTACTTAGAAGAAGATCCAAATGTCTCTCCTGATTTCCTAAACCCTACATGCTCAGGGCTCTGTCCACATTTCTGACAATTTGTTGTCTAGAATAGGGACATTCTATTCTGCTAACCCATATCTTCTATCCTCCAGCTATAGCAGCATTCTTCTGACTCCTGCAACAGGCAGCTCTGGGTTCTTCCACCGAATCTTCCTTGACTACCTTAAGAGCTACCTAGTTATTTGCTACCACATTTTTCTATTTATCAAAATCTTATTTAATAAATTGCCAATCACAGAGAAAAGTTGAAAGACCAGAGACATTTGGCCATATTTGCTTTAACTTTAAAAGTGAATTTTATACCATAGCCCGATGGTTATAAATAATACTTCTAGAAGAAATGGGAATTTGCTGCTCTTTAAAGAATGAGTGTGCTCTGTTTACATTGAAGGGGAAAGGAGAATTACAGTACTTTCTTATTTAAGGAAAACATTTAATATTTTATCACACAAAAATAGCATGTGTATCACTGATTCTAAATAAATTCTCCAAAATCTATATTCTATAGGCAAAAACATAATTAGTAGGGCCAAGCACAGCAGGTTTGAAAATAACTTTTTCACTGTCATTTATTTCATTTAATAAACTTAAATACATAACTTTGTCAATGGAATATTTATATTTTCTTTATGAACAATCATCTTGATGAATGAAAAAAACCAACCAACCAACCAACCAACCAAGCATTACAGTGTATTCTTCAGTGGGCAAACATTATTTCCACTGTATCTTTCTGCTAGGACAAAAGTCCATTATCTCTAATGAAAGTATAGTAACTTAGAGACATATAAAAATGGTAACTGACCATTTCCAGTAGATAGTTAAGAAACAGGAAGTATTCCCAAAACAAATGAAGTCTCCTTATTGTGTAAATAAATGTGTATTATATCCACTGAAGAATCCTTTTTTTCATAAATAATTGTACCAATTTTACTGATTTTAACTCCAAATTAAGACAGTTTTGAAGAATCAAATTAAGGGTGATGATTATACAGGAGTTTAGGATTATGTGTAGACAGAGGTAAACATTCTAAATAAACCAACAGTGTGCAGTCTGATCATCATACTCAAATCAGAATAATAATAGTGAATGAGCTAAAGAGATAGATAAATTTATTATCTATCTGTATTTAAGAATGCAAGAAAGTACAAAATATAGCTCCACAAATTTTAAGTGTTCTTGCTGAAAAATAATAAAAACATATTCCCTAAGGGCTGTGGAAAGCTGAGTTTTGAACCACAGTATTATCTTTGCTCTGCAGAAAGACAAGGTACAGTACAAAATTGCATGAAATGACTAAAATTAATCTTGAGAATTTACAAGCAGGTTATGGGTAGAAAGGAACAACAGAATAAAGAAAATAAGCAATAGTAGGGAAATCTATTGTCTTATTTATCTCCTTGCAATAAATTTTCTGTATCCAATAACATTAAACCTAGTCTTTATTGGGAAAAAAAATTTTTTTAAGAGAAAGAGCATACCCAAGTTGGGGAAGGGGCAGAGGGAGAGAGAGACTCTCAAGGAGACAGGAGACTCCCCACTGAGCATGGAGCTGGACTCTTGGCTTCATCTCACCACCCTGAGATCACTCACGACCAGAGCCAAAATCAAGAGTTAGATGCTTAACTGACTGAGTCACCCTGGTGCCCCGAACCTACTCTGGTTTTTACAATTTTTGTATGTTACCAAATTAAAATTTATTGGGGGGGTGGAGAAAGAATGGTAAAAGAACCTTAGCACACTTAAATTCTGTTTACTCATCTTTCTCCCTTTACCACTTAAATTACCAGGCATGTGTAACAAATATACCCAAAACACATTTTTTTGAGATTTTATTTATTTGTCAGAGAGAAAGAGAGCACAGGCAGGGGAAGCAGCAGGTAGAGGAGAGCAGGCTCCCTGCTGAGCAAGTCCCTATGTGGGACTCGATTCCAGGACCCTGGGATCATGACCTGAGTGGAAGGCAGGTACTGAACTGACTGAGCCAACCAGGCATCCCTATCAAAAACATTTTTAAAAAGGAACCATATTTGGGGCTCCTGGATGGCTCAGTCAATTAAGAGACGGCTCAGGTGGTAAGCTCAGGGTCAGAATGGAGTCTCCGCTTTGGCCTGGGCGTGGCTGTGGTGTGGCAGGGGGTGGGTTTTCTACACACAGCAGAGAATCTTCTTCTCTCCTTTTTGCCTTCCCCCTCCTCATGCTCTTTATCTCTCTCAAATAAATAAATTAATCTTTAAAAAAATTGTTGAAAAACATTCCTACTGACCCTAAAAGTCCTGGAGTAAGCAGCTATAGGAGAAACAGGTGATCTTAGAATAGGAGATATTAAGAATAATCTCTGTGAATGTCTTTTCTTTGCTCAGTCTTGACATTAAGCTCAGTAGGGTCACTCTCTATGCGTGGAAAGACTCAATGATGGACAAGCCACAGGTGCACAGAATGCAACTCTTCCCTGTGAGATGGAGCCTAAAGTAACTCTATGAATATTTGAAAAGACACAAAAGACAAGTCACAGTAATTTCACGTGGAAAGGGGATGGCGGTATCCTCAAGTTTCCCAAATTAAAGGCTTCTCCTCATGAAGAGTGTGTGTAGCATCTCTTATTCCCTTTACTGAAAGATCAGAGACTTGATGTTGCAAACCAAGTGCATACCAAGTTGCAACCAAAATGATGTATGTGGTTAATTTCAGTTACTCTTCTGAAAACAGACCAATATGCCTTAATAGCTGAAGGCTCTGTTAGTGAAAGATAAAGAGTAGGAGGGAGGTAAAAAGAATAGCAAGGAGGTTTGCAAAGTAAAAATGAGCAAGGTGAGCTATTCTCCAGTTAGATAGAGAAGATCAATAATAAACCTACTTTTCTCAAAAATAAAACCTGAATATCAAAAATAACCATTTGAATATATAGATATGGATGTACCTGTATGTATAGGTAAAGATAAAGGAAATAAGTATACTAAATAAAAAGTCATATAATGCTTGCTTGAACTCTAGATCATTCACCTCCCCAAAAGAACCCGAAAACATCTGAATTTTTTGAGGTTTTACTTCAGGGAAAACACATATTTAGACAACCAGGAATGATGGGTTCCATAAACTATGTATTACCATGAAAATAATAAAGTAAAAAACATTTCCCCTCCTCCCTCTTCACCCATGAATGTTTCTAGTTTGCCTTAATGTGAAATATCATAATATGCTAGGAAGAGAGGAATCAATTCCACATTATGACCTGAGAGTCACTTTTCCCTATTCATTGAAAGACACATTGAACTTAAATAGATCATGAAAGTTTTTAAATCTCTTCTCTCTTGAGAAGAGAATTTTCTAGATTAGTGAAAATTGATTCCTCAAATCCACAGTGTATGTGAACATTTGCTATATGAAATTCTAATTACCAGAGCTGTATCCTCCGTTTTACCTGAACCAAAGAGAAAAAAAAAAAAATAAAGAAAAAAATAAAGAAATATCCTAACCCTTCCCAACTTTTCAACCCTGTTTGGCAGGGAGGCTTTCGATGTTGTTGTATTTCTGGAAGAAAACTGTCCTGGCTTCACTGCATGTGTGATCACTATCCAGATTTAGAAAATATAAGTTGGTACCAAGATATATGCGGGTTCATTCTGGTTCACCACTTAGAATTAACATCTTCAGCTATAAAAAAGACTTTTAAGTCTTTTAAACAAACTCCTTCAGTAACCAGTTTAAATCTGATTTATTATTGTTGCCACACTGTTTCTGACAAGGAAACTGGCAATAATCTCCAACAGCTGCCGGCCAACAGGTGCTGCTGAATGACTTTGAAACACGGAGCCATAAACTAGAATCAATTTCGTCTCCTCCACTGTTACCATCGGGCAAGCAGAACAACTGGAACATTTTTAATCTTACCTTTAATATCCTTCAAAAACAGAAGTAGGAAACAGGACCCCACCAATATAATCAAGAAAGCACACTCCCTGTCGTGATAATTGTTCTCCAGAGCCATGCATTTTATGAGTTACATATAAAGCTTATAGGGAAGGTCATCTTCTGAAATCCGAACACAGCTGGCAGGCAGTCAGAATTGCATTGTATATATAAAGACTCACTCTGAGCCTAGATATCATATTCAAGGGTTTAAATTTTAAGAAGTCCTCATTTACAATCTATGAACATGTATCAAGGCAATTTAAATTACTTTTCTCCTCTTGCCCTGAAAGGACATTCATATCTTTTCCTTCTATCTGCTTCTATCATTTTGAAAATGGACATTTGAGAAGCCACAAAAGGTCAAATATTTAATTAATGACTTCACACTTTTTCAAAAAAATTATTTCTTCATTTTTCTGAACTTGTTCAAATATCTATTTTCAACCCAGATTTTTGAATTAAGCACATTTTCACTTCTTAAAATAGCTATTTTAATTAGAAGAGAATGTGTAACATTTGTCAAAATTTTGAGGTTTTTGGAAAACTCAACATAATAGTCAGTTTTTAAAGAGTCTGAGCCTTAATTCCAAAGTGGTTAGAAGAACAAAAAGAGAAATTATTACTAACTGCTTGAGAGACTGTGGTCTGGGTGGGAAGATCGTTAATTTATTTCTAGGTGGCTCAAGCATTTTATAAACATTTTTTATATTAAGTCTTTCTCGAGGTAGACAGCATCTACCCTCTCTAAAGACCCTCAAGGGAGATCAGTTTCCCATCACCACCAGAGGAGGGCCCAATGGCTTGGTTTTTTTCTTTTTTCTTTTTTTTTTTTAATTGTACTTGGTAAAGATACTGGTATGTTCAATATGAATGAAGATACTCTCTTATAGGAAAGTATCTGTTTTATAGTGAAAGTGCTAAAATCAGCCTTTTTTTTTTTTTTTTTTTAATCTAGGTCTTTGATTTTGTATGCTTAAAGGAAAATCACAGACCACACTGTTATAAGCACACTACATCCTGGGTACAATGTGTGTTTGTGGTCTCTAAAATGTTTTCCAGAAGATTTAGTTGATTCTGTGTGAATCATTTGGAAAATTCTTACAAATGAATCTATCCAAAAAGTAATTCACCATCCTGCCAAAGTTCCTGGCAATACATAGATCCTGACTATACCACCATTTCAGGAATATGTAAAGAGGTAGAAAAAAAAAATGGAAGGATTATACATTCTTCAACATACATTTTTGCCAGCATCTCTTTGCTTGTAGAAAATAGGGATTTTTTTTTTTTTGTATCTAGGTTTAATAAAGAATAAAAATTTAGTAAAACAAGTGCTTTGATAGCTATTTAAAGTACTAATTAAGGATGTATCTTTGGATTCTTGTAGACGTGGGATCAAATACCAGCACACCTCTCAGTCTCTCATTGATATAATAGGACTAACGATATTTCAACTCTCCCAGGGTTATGATTAAATTGGATAATGTATGTAAATTACCCAACAGTGATAGATCTCTTGTCTCCTGTGTGGCTTTATACTCCTCATTTTCAGTACTGGAAAAAAATGAACACCTCTTGCCTTTCACTAACTTTAATTTTTTTTTCTTTTCTTTTTTTTTTTTTTTTTAAGTTCAGCAGGCTCACATTACCTTTTATCCTGAAGGCGTAATCTTAAGATCAAAAAGACAGACAGCAACACTTACGTCAGTGGAAGCACGCAGGGCTTCTGCAAGCTTTGGCACAAAGATTAATACCAGGGTATGAGGCAGCATCAGTGTCCCATGGTGCAGTTAATGACACCATGTGCAAAAGCAAAATAAGCATGTTGTCATCATCTCCTGCGACTGCAGTCCTGAACTATCCTGTGTTGTGAATGTTTGTTCTTTTCTTTCGCACCGTGCAGATACTAAAATGGTGAAGGAAGTTTCTCAAGGATGTATTTCATTAGGTTTAAAACTGCCCATAAAATCTGACAATCGGTGTCAGCATTACTGCTGGGAAGCCAATAAAGCCCGCATACCATAGCAGGTTGCAGGAAACACCAGCAGCATCTCCATCAGTGATGAGGCAACTGCACCCCAAAGACAAACTAATCAACACAGACCATTTTACTGACAATACATTTGTGTTCTTGCATTTCAAAAAGACATCTGAGGTATGCCTAATGTGTTGTGGCTCTTAGGGGAAAAAAAAATGGCAGCCTAAAATGGAGAAAGCGGGCTTTTAACATATCTAACTTATTCCTTCATCAGAAGAGCACTGGCCACAGAGGTTCCTTTCACTAAACCTCCATTAAGGAATAAAATGCTAGACCAGCTACTTGTGATTATTTATGTGTACATGGCAGTGGTTTGGTTTACTCCCATTTGAGGCCACACATCTTCATCAAAAAGCATAGATCAGACATGTCATTTGGGGAGAAAAAAAAAAGTTTCATTTGTCTTTTAAATAGGTTTCAATGCCACAGAGGAATTACTTTTTAAAAGCCATTTAACATTGGATGCGTTGATATCATCTAGAATCCCCGATTCACTTAATATGTATTAAAAACCTACTATGTACATGGCATGCAATCTATTTGCCAAACACTATGTGGTACTCAGGGGACACAGGGGACAGACATAGTCCCTATTGCCCGGAGCTCACTCCACAGTGTAGGAAACAGCAATAGTAGTACTAAGAGAGGCCTAGGATCCCTCATCTCTGCTTTTCCCCAGTCATCTCTCTGAACTTCCCTATAATAATATAAATGAACTTCCCTATAATTTGTAAATATAAATGGTTATTTATATTTTCATAAATATCATCTAAGTAAAACACTGATCTGCCAGCAGAGATCTCAGAGACAAGTTTCCTTGGGTTCCTTCCACTAGACTGCTTCCTCTCAGCCGTCGGCACGCTACTCAGGCCCGTGATGGGAAACACACACTTGAAGTCCTCAGTGATAATATTCATGTAGGACATGATAGAAAGGCAAAGACTCGGTCGCCCAAAGTGGGGACTGTTGAGGGATTCAAATTTCAGGGAAAATTTTAGGAAATTCTTAAAAGGTGAGGACATATTATGCATGCAAGTACTGGGAAGTTCAAGAGCAGAGAGGAAGACAAAACATATGGCAAGTTCACTGCAAAATAACTCTAAGGAGCTATTCAGTCTGCCAGGAGGACAGTGTGTCAGTGGGAGAAGTGTCAAGGATTACACTGTCCTGATGAGCAAACACCAGATTGTAAAGGGGAGGCAGACCTTATGGAACACTTCAACATACATTTTAGATTGGAGTTCAGGGGATTGCAACAGGGGAATGAAGCAAGAGTGATAAGAGAAGGGGAGGAGCAAGGAGAAGGTGGCAGATGACGGATGTAAGAAGTTGTTCAAAAATCACAGGAAGAAATATTTAGACTCTGAATGAAGGTACTGGTTGTAGAACTGGAAAGAAGCAGATGGGTTTTAGAACAATGTCAGATGCAACACATCCAGAATGTAGTGGCTGATTTGGAAAGTGATTAAAGGAGGGCTGCATGGAGCGGCTTATGGTGTGGATAGCTCAGTGAAGTAGGGTTCATCAGAGATTAGGAATACAGAGGAGAGATGAGAGATCTCATAGGCTAGTGCCCAATCTCGAAGATCCAGACAAAACAAAATAAAGTTAAGATTATCACTCATTTCTTCCTTAAAATATCTATTGACACAAATGGTAAAAAGATACTACACTCTAACGAAAAGCAATTCAAAATAGCACTCTAAAATTGTACAGAAGCATAATGCAGCAAACAATAACATTTCCTGTGATAACAATGACAAATGACATGTCTCTGGTTCTCATTGAAGAACTGAAGAATTTTAAAGATTTTACAAGTTGGTTCTTATCTAGTCTGTGAGGTTTGCTTCCAATGTTGTTTGTTTGTTTGTTTAAAGAGAGAGTGCGTAAGGGGGAGGGGCAGAAAGGAAGAGGGAGAATCTTAACAGGCTCCTTCCCCAGGCAGGACCCTGAGATCATGCCAGCCCTGACCAAAAAAAAAAAAAAAAAAAGCCAGGTACTTAACCAACTGAGCACCAAGATGCCCCACAATGTTATTTAATTATAGATTTATATATTTATTTAACATAACCCTATGATGAATGTCTACCAGTAGACTTTGCTATAAGAGACATTGATGATTGCTTTTCAATCTTAGAGTTCTTAATTTTTTATTACCAAAACCTGGGGATAATTACATCATACTTAACATATACTTTCCTTAAAAATACAATAAATGTCAAACTGATTTCTGAACAAAAGTATAAAAATAGGGAATACCTGAAAATATTATCTTCCCAAACAAGAAATAATAAAAGAGTTAATAGGTAGTGAAATAGAGTTAATAATAAAAGAGTTAATAGGTAGTGAAATAAATATACAAAAAGGCAGAGAAACAAAAATTTTTTGTGTGTGTGTGTGTGTGTGTGTGTCTGTTTTATTTATATTTTTACTCTGAGTTTATACTTCTTTGGCTCAATCTATAGACCTCTAGAGCAAATTAAAAATGTTTCCAAAATAATAATATTGTAATTTAGCATAGGAACTAGAATTTGATTAAAACTAGATAATTACTATTAAATTACTAAAAATATTGGAAAGTGGTGAAAGGAAAAAAAATTACCAATATCTATCAGTTTGGTGAAATATTAGTATTAAAATTCGACAAGATAAGCAAGTTTTTTTTTTTATATCACATCTTAGTAAACAAAGCACAATAGATGATGTTAATAAACTTGTTTTCAAAATTTTAAGGATTAGATATTAGAGTAATCTAATCATTACCCATCCTTCCTCTTAGGAAATGTGTGAGAGTTATATGGAAAGAAAGAAGAAAGAAAGAAACAAAGAAAGAAAAGGAAAGGAAGAAGAGGGAAGGAGAGGAGAGGGACTAGGCAAGGGAAGAAAGGATGGAGAGAAAAGAGAGAGAGTCCTTAAAATCACTGCCTTAACAAATCTAACCTCAGCTCCAGCATAATCACTGAGAATAAACTGGGAAAAAAATACCATTTTTACATAAAAAGAACAGCAAAATCACAACATATAGAAAAGTTTTCATTCAAAACAAAATAAAGTAAAATTTTCCTCCAGTATAGATTTTTTTTCCTTTCCAAAACAAATGTCTGAAAACTCAGAGGATGTTTTACACATATTTTGATTGTTTGTGGGGAATTTGATAATTCTTTGAGGTTTTACTTGAAAATTTAGATCCCATAAATTGAAACTACGATGAATTGGTGTCTATAAGCACTATCTATAAATATATCTTGAAATACATTTAGTGGGAAATGTGTTAAATGCCAATTAACAGAATGTTATGAAGTGTCAACAGGTTATTAATTAATAGTATTTAAAACTAGGCAATAATTAGAAAGTATTGAAAATATGAGCATTGTAGTATAATAGCATGTAACAGAGAGAAATAAGGCCACAAAAGAGGAAAATTACATTGCTCCCAATTTGCAAATTAAAATGAAAGCAAGAGAAACAAGAAACTGAGATTATGATTTAGTCCATTTACTTAAGCCAATTTATATTTACTGAGAAGACAATGTTAGTCCCAGACTAATGCACAGTCCACAAAACAAACATGATCCCTGCTTTCACAGAGCTACATTCTTGCTAAATTACCCAGAAACACATGTGCTTGTGAGTCAGTGAGTACTGAGACATGCTTTTGTTTGAAAGGAAATGGCCACTATCATCACACCTCTGATTTGGAAACTGAATTTTCTAAAACTCTTCAAGACTTTGAAATGGGTTGCATGTGGACTTTGTGGGGTTTTTTGGCTGTGAGGCTTTATGCTACTACCAAATAAGTTCCCACCCTCCAAAAAGCTCAGCTAATTTGAAGCTTCTATCATCAGGCTATACCATCTACTATATCCCCCATCACATTCATAAAACCACTTTCCAGTCAGGGATTATAGTCATGGTTGCTGGTTCACCATCTTCTTTCCTACCTCTCCTTGGATAACCATGAAATCTACACCTGTGACATACTCCAGCGTTCAGGTCTTCGACTTCCTCGGTGACTTCTTTTATACCTGTCCATCTTAGCCAATTCTGGAACTCACCACCTTCTTACCAGTGTGCCTAGCCACATGTTCATCATTCTGCCTGATGAACTTATTTCCCCAACTCTTGACATGCCCATCTCTTTTTCATCCTTCTAATTTCAGGGGGACTGTCACCTCTACAAACAGCTTTCTCGTCTAAAATAACCTGACACAACTCCTTCTATTGCATTGCCCTGTTTATTTCCTTCAGAGCACTTATCATATATATAATTACATTATTTAATTATTGATTGACAGCCTACTGCATTAGATTTACAAGCTACATAAAGATAAAGGACTTATCTGTTTTGTTCACTTTCATATTATTAGCAAAGAATGAATTCATATACAGATTAATAGAAAGAATAAATGGAAATTAAGAGAAGAGTATGATTTGGCTATATATCTATCAAAAATCTATAACCAGTAAAGAAAAAAGTGTGATATTTAGCCATCCATAAAAAAAATATATTGGTATATACTAAGTGTACTAATTATGATTTATTTTGGTTGATAGAGAGATATTAAACCATGTAAATGATTTTTATGTAAAAACTGGTCATAACTGACATAAAAATTGGCTAATTAAGAAGAGAATAATCAATAAAATAGGATGATAGCATATAATTAGGAAAATAGTATCTGAATTCAATTTTTAAGAAAACTAAGTTCAAAGTTGCATGAAAAACAAAGATAGGGCCCAAAAACTCAGCCAAAGGAGACTCAGATTTCAATTATTAAATAACAAAAAATGCTAAACCATATTATTTATAATGAATTCTGAGATTCACAGATCTTTAAGTAATTGAATATGTCACTGAAGATTAACAAATCTAAGCAATCATGGGATTTCTCTACTAAATATCTAGCTCTTATTAACACCCCTCAATTTCATCCTACAGAAATCTTAAGTATATATAGTATTATGCTATGTGTAATAAAATTATTGTAGTATATATAATATTATGCTATGTATAATAAAATTATCTTTAATAATATGTAATCTGACATATATTATCAATGAAAAGTTATTTTTGTGGGTAGACCACAAAATAACTTCTATTGACTATATGCAATTTGGTGTGATAAACTTTTACAGGCCTTTCATTCTCTCTGCTCAGAAAACTATACCCATTAAGATACTTTTTAATTATCTCTAAATTTCTACAGAGTAGATTATATTAGATATTACATTAGATTCTTTTAATAAATGCAAATTAAACAAATAATCTTGATAAAATATACAAAACTTACATTCAGCTTTATCTCCAGTTTCAAAGATAAAACTATATACATTCAATCAAATGGGAATAATACAAACAAACAAAAACATTCAATTAAATATTGATCCAAACTACTGTAAGGAACTCAAAGTGTATCAGACACTAAATGTATCAGATTCTATCCATCTAGCATTCCTTTAGCATGGAGAATGTAAACTCTGTCCTACTGTCCAGGAGTGGTTCCATAATCCTGGTGTGATAAACTAAAAATATCTTCTTTCACAAATTTGGACCATTTAGCTAATCGGAAACCAAGTTAATAAATGATATATACCCCCAAATCCTTGGAGTCCTACTTGAAATAAAAGTCCCTAGTATTCCTGGCTCTTCTTACCTGCTCTTCCCACAAAATTACAGATGTGTAATCATCCCACAAAGATTCCTAATCCTCCTTTTGATTTAGACCATCAATTTTCAGCAGTTTCAGCCATCACAATCCATTATGCATTATTCCTTAAGCTCTTTTGTTACAGATATGTAATTCTGTGGTTTGTGGCATTGATATAACATTAACTCTTAAAATGCAGTTCTCAAAACCACTCCAATTTTCAAGTATAATTGTCCCAACCACTT
Organism: Mustela lutreola; assembly: GCF_030435805.1. Classification (NCBI taxonomy): domain Eukaryota; kingdom Metazoa; phylum Chordata; class Mammalia; order Carnivora; family Mustelidae; genus Mustela; species Mustela lutreola. The sequence continues at coordinate 72,143,840 of NC_081295.1, forward strand.
AAAATTATACCACCAGTTTCTTAAGATCATACAGTATTTTTCAAAAAGCCCAAATTGATTACAGTTACTCTTTAGTTTACTCTTTAGTTTAAATATCCACAGTTTGGACCTTTAATAATTTACTGGATTTAAGTTGCCTATGCAGTTTTCTTCTGTATCTGTTAATTATTGTAATTAAATGAAAAGAATCAGTTAGAACTCAGAGACTATTCTTTTCTTTCATAGATTTCTTGTTTTGGAAACATTGCTTCTTTCTCTTTCACACACACACACACACACACACACAGAGAGAGTAAAGCTTGTATTAAAAGAAAAATTCTTCATCCTACATCAAAAAAGGCTACCTATTTTCCTCCATGTAGCCACAATAGTCTACTAGAACAATGCATATATTAGGTTTATGTTAATTTTCAAAAAAGGGAGAGCCAAGATTCAGATAGAGTGTCTTTCATGCATTTACTGAGGAGCCCACACAAAAGACAGAATGGAAATGTACAACTAGCCTTTAATGATGTGTATAATACATTCCCAATATAATATGTATAAAATCTAACATATACACGTAAATTTGAGTGTAAATTCCCCATCCCCTTTTGAGTTGCCTAGCAACACAGAGGCCCCAGGAACCACTGTCAAGACAATGTTACTGAAATTTGTGAGAAATAACTGTTCACTCTTGTGAAGTCAGAACCTATCTACATTACATCTAAATTCTTGATGGATATTTTTCCAATTTCTGCTGGTCAGTGACATTTCCATATGGAAAAAAGAGGGGCTTTTTCTATTTTTTCTTCAGCCTTCTAGTCAGAATGTTTGTAGCATGATCAATGTATGTGCATAGAAATGTGGTTGTTGTGATTTAAAATTAACAATCTGTGGCACTCACTGCTGGGGTTAAGTGATTTCATCCACAGAAAGATTTCATGATGTGTCTCAGGGATGTTCTCACTGACAAGTAGAGAAATTAAATAAGGCCCATGATATATTTGGCAGATGATGCTCAAAATATTTTTACTTAAAAAACTCAGCTCTCTTAAATGAAATTTCCATTCTTCTTTTGGATAGCCCTGTTCATAAGTGAGAATTGGACTCAGTTTCAGTTATGGTTGGTTTTTCTCTTTATACTACTATATTCAATGAGATGATGTAAGTGAAGTATCTACAATAAAACCATCAGTAAGAAGTGAAAACAGAAAGGACAAAGGGAAAGCTGAAATGTCATCACACAAAAGAAATACATAGTTGTGTCTTCCTACTCTGACCTAGCTAATCAGGAATTCAACTCTTCATTCTCTCCACTACACAGTTAAGGTAATGGGGTACTACAGAACACAGACATTTTATCTAAATTTAAATACAAAAACATGCTGTATGGTTGTATGTGTATATACTTCTCTTTAAATGCCAATTTCTGAGTCCCATACCCACATACCCAGAACTGGTAAAAAAAAAAAAAAAAAAGATTTTTATCAAAAATGATAAGTATGCCAATACCTTGCCAGGTGCAAACAATTTTTAATACGCAATATTGCAATGTTGGTACTGGGTAGTCAGCTGGACTAATTTACTGGATGCTAACTGACTGAAGTCAGAGCACAGATTTCTGTGCCTATAAATTTCAAACTGCCTTAGACACCTTTGAGATTTCTCACAAATTTCTGAAACTGAAAGAGATGTAACTGTAAATCCCAAATCTATAAATGCCAAGACTCCATCACTATATTATAATTTTTTACCAGTTGATCCTATCAATTATCTTCGACTATGTGCTATAATATTAAAAGAGCTAAGAAATGCACAAATAAATGTGCTCTGTCCATAAAACACAGTAGCAAATCTATGCTCTGATTTAAAATAATGTGGACATAAAAGAAAATTACTAGACTATGAATGTATTTCCCACGGTAATACTCAACAGAGCCTAATTCCAGAATTTTGAGTTCACTGGAAATTAAACACATGTATAGACCTCATGAGCTCAAAGGAAATACTTAAGAAAATTAAAATTCGAATGGTCACTTTTCCCAAATAGCTCATCATTTAATTACATATGTAATTCCAATATCATTTTACATTGTTCTATAATAGATTTCACTGCCAACCATAAGTTTCACCTAAAGAATTTTTTTAAAGTTAGCAACTATTACAGACTTTCATATCCTAACAAAACAGGAAGAGGTTTTTTTTAATCATGTTTTTTACTTCACTGTTTAATATAAGAAGAAGATTGCTTTATCTTCTTCCATTTATTGTGGGGAATTCTAAACGGAGTTTTTATGTGCTGTTACAAACATGACTGTATTTTATTTGGAAAAAATCTGTAAGGCAAATATGAAAATGTTTTTGCTTCCATAATAGATTGTAGCAGTTTCTTCCATTTACATTTTGGGGAGCACAAGTTTTAAAAAAAAAATAGCAATAGTGTTTCATATTTCGGAACTGCAGAACAATTTTGAAATCAACAGTAGAAGGAAAAGGGACTGTGTTAGTTGATGCAAATTTCTATTTGTAAGCCAGTCATCACTGTCAGGGGGATAAAAATAAAATAAAAGGAAACAAATCTAGGAGAATAAAATAAGCTTCCCAGCAGGATGCTCTTCTCAGGGAAAAAAATAATAATAAAAATCCCAAGAAGGTGATTTTTTTTTCCCCCTTTCATGGGACAGATTGTGCAATACCCCAAATCCTAAGGATTACCTCTGAATCAAAATTCAACCTAAATGATCATCTCTATGTTTATACTTGTTTAAATTGATTGGATCACACTCTTCTGTGCAACACTAAGGAAATAAAATGGAATTGTCCCCTTTATAATGGTTAAAAAATAAATAAATAATACCTACATTCTAAGCTGTGGGTAGGTAGTCTTTATAATTTTAAATGTAGGGATGCATGCTGGTTGAAAGATCCTCTTCATTATATAAACAATATATAATATTGTGACTTACGGCATATTGACACGTTATCACTTGCAGCCCAAAAACATTTTTAGCTCATTTTTTTAAGGTAATAAACATTCACACAATGAAAGTATTTCAGCTTAAAGCTTTTCCATGAACAACAAGCTCTCTGATTCAGGCAAGAGACATGAGTTGAAGGAGCCTACTTGAAAACAAAACAAAAAAATACAAACTAGTCTTTTCCTACGTGCTTGGCTTAAGGCAAACTGATAAATATTTCATCGCTGCACCACAAAGAAGTCCACTTCTTCCAAGACGCAAAACTCTATGGGGTGCCATTACCTCTAGCTGGTGGACCCAGAGCTTCCATTTCCAGGCTCTACTGTAACAGGAAGTTGAAGCACAGAACAACTGGTTAGGAGTGCTGGCGTGCAGCCAGGCTCTAAATGCATATTCATAGTTGAAGATGTATGTTTTCTTCGTTAGACACATTTATGAGATGTTTCCCAAGCATCTCATTTGTTGTTGTTTTATTCCTAGGAGTTAGAATAAAATGGTCCCCCGTTAAATCATCAATAATTAAAATAATTGCTTCCTTCGGGGAGCCAATAAGAAATACCAAAGAGGATAATATTTTTTTTCTAAAACAGCACCAGGCCAAGGACCTGAAAAACAGAAAAATCTCACCACATACTGTATGTGGTGGAAGCCCTGTAAACAGAACTCTGAGACAGTTATGTGAGATATCCTGGCTGCTGCTAGAGCTTTGTGTTCGGTTTTAACAGGCGCCATAATAAAGAGAGAACATGTTTAAACAATATAGATTTACAACTACTCTTAGTTCTAGTCATCAAATTATCTAGAAAACTGGCTTTTGTAAATATCAACAAAGCCTGATGTGAACTCAAGCACGGTATGTTACAGTTTACAAGCACTTACTATGTGCCAAGCCCTTGGTATCTATTCTCTGCAATCCTCAGGATGGCTCTGCAAGGCACAGATTTAATAGAGCACTTGAGGCATGAGAAGAAAATGTCTTGCTCTCTAGCAGCCTGGCTGAAAAATGTAAATCAAGTATTTCCGTGCAAATTCAAAGGCCTATGCTTACATAGCCCAGGCAAGCTATTTGAATCCTATTTTATAAACTGATGTTTTATATACTGAGCATAAATGGCATCATGCCTGATTACACTTAAGAAAAAACAAAACAAATGAAAACAAAAGCTCACATGATGCCCCCTGCATTTCTCCATCCTCATACTTTATCTTGGTTTTTATAATTTTTATAATGTAAGAACAAATGTTTCACATGTGTGTGCTTTACTACCATTCAGTTGTTTGAACTTTGGAGGATGGAGCCCTATTTTCAGTCATTTGTTTACCTTTTTTAAATTGGAAAATCAATAAGCATGTTCAACTACATATTATAGAATTAGAGAAACCAGATGCAAACAGAATCCAAACTTCTGGAGAATCATGATTTTTAAGCAACCTGAATCCAGATACTACCACCATCGCCATTCTCTAGACATGTTTTCATGAAGACAAATAGTTCTTTGCTGTTCTCGAAACTCAATATATATTACATCATAAAATAATTTTGTCCTTTTTTCTCACTTAATTGCTAGGAAAGGATAACTTCATTTTTATTCAGTACCCCATTAATTTAAATTGAATCTAATAGACTTGTTTAAATGAACAATTTTAGCCTGAAGAAATTTCTAAGTTTTCTTTTTTTTTTTTTTTTTTTTAAATTTTTATTTTTTATAAACATATATTTTTATCCCCAGGGGTACAGGTCTGTGAATCACCAGGTTTACACACTTCACAGCACACACCAAATCACATACCCTCCCCAATGTCCATAATCCCATCCCCTTCTCCCAAACCCCCTCCCCCCGGCAACCCTCAGTTTGTTTTGTGAGATTAAGAGTCACTTATGGTTTGTCTCCCTCCCAATCCCATCCTGTTTCATTTATTCTTCTACCCACTTAAGCCTCCATGTTGCATCACCACTTCCTCATATCAGGGAGATCATATGATAGTTG